>NC_045542.1:161817352-162098650 GCF_009769535.1 Thamnophis elegans | reverse complement strand
AAATGGAAAAGAAGGAAAGGCAAAGAGAAAGGAAAGGAAAAAGAAAGGAAGTTAAAAGAAGGACAGAAAGGAAAAGGAAAGAGTGGAAAGGATTGGTACTGCTCAAAAATCAAGTCTCAAGATCCCGTGGACCCCTTTGGCTCAGGCATTCCAATTCCACGCTGCTTCCCTCTCTCCCCAAAGCGAAGGGATGGCAGAAAAAATGCTGAGCCCAGAACGGGGCTTCAGATGAGGCAATGCCTGAGAAACCCCGGATGTGCAGAGAAACGCAGTCTACAACCAGCGAATCCCGTTTTCCCAGGAACTGGCGGTGTTTTTTTGTTACCTGTGCGGCCGCGGACGTACGCAGCTTAGAGCAGTGTTTTTCAACCACTGTGCCGCGGCACACTAGTGTGCCGTGACATAGTGTAAGGTTTACTGTGGGAAAAACACCTGCCAGGTGTTTTTGCCTCGGGACATCTCTGTGTCCACTGTTCCCTCTAAGGTGCGCAGCTGCGCACGTGGCAAGAAAACACCGCGCAGCCGTTTCAAACTGCGCGCAGTGGTTTCTGCCACAGGCTCCCGAAGCTGAGGGGAATAGCTGCTGCTGCCTCCTCCTCCTCCAACAGCACTGCCGGATTTGCCGCCAATGCTGCAGCCGAGTTGAAGCCTCCAAAGCTCCTGCAGGCGCCCCCGCCCATGGCAGCGGTGGCAGTGTCTCCCCCTCTGCTCGGAGCACCTCAGCTGGGCTCTGGGTTACCACTGCCGCCGCCTCCAGAAGCCATGAGGCCTTTTTCCCTGCTCCCCCCCTCCGCCGCCTTCCTACTAGCTCCCGCGGCCAAATGGCTCCTCAAAAGCACGGCGGAGGAGGAAGGGGGAGGGATAACACGGGGGCCAGCTCAGGTGCTCTGCGTGGAGGCTAAGTCAAGGACTGGCTGTATTGCAGAGGAGCTGGGAGCCACCCAAGGATTTCACGGTGCTACGAGGAGGATAGCGAGCCTCTGAGCAGCTGCGGGGAGCCTGCCTGGCCAGGAGCGACCTTCGGCTGGACGGAGGGGCGAGGGCTGCCTGGAGAAACAGCGAGGGCCCTTTTGAGCTAATGAGCAGGAACGTTTGTGGAGCACACCGGTTGTGTGTGCAGGCTCCACGCAGAGCACCTGAGCTGGCCCCCGTGTTATCCCTCCCCCTTCCTCCTCCGCCGTGCTTTTGAGGAGCCATTTGTCCGCGGGAGCTAGTAGGAAGGCGGCGGAGGGGGGGGAGCAGGGAAAAAGGCCTCATAGCTTCTAAAAAACTGTGGAGGTGGAGGTGGCGGCAGGGGTAACCCAGAGCCCAGCTGAGGTGCTCCGAGCGGAGGGAGAGGCACCGCCGCCACTGCCATGGGTGGGGGCGCCTGTGGGAGCTTTGGAGGCTTCACCTCGGCTGCAGCACTGGGCAGCAAATATGTTGGTGCTGTTGGAGGAGGAGGAGGAGGCAGCAGCAGCTATTCTAGTGGCGGCGGGGGCTCATTGGCATCTTCAGCGGCAGCCCTGCCCCCTGTGAAAAAAACCGAAGATAGAGCAGATCCACGCAGATGACGTTGCTGCAACATGACTGGAGGAGGAATTCTGGGAGTTGAAGTTCACAAGGCTTAAAGCTGTCAGGTTTGAAGACCCTTGGGATTTTTTTTTTCTAAAGGGTTAGGGGTGAAAAGGTCTTGGAACTTGACAGCTTTAAGACTTGCATGCTTCAATGCCAGAGTTTCTGAGCCAACATTTTGGTTGCTAAGCAGGACCGTTGTTAAGTGATACTGATATTATATAACACTTTTAATTAAGCGGGTACCTTGAATAAACATAACTTTGAGTTTCAAATAATACTGATTTCGTTGTTGTTTGGTGACATCTGTGAAAAAAATTCAGGTGCTCAGGCATGAAAATATGCCACTCAAACACTATACTTTTCTGCTCACACTGAAAAAAAATTAGAGGGACTGTGTCCTGAAAGTTGCTTTCGGGACACAGGGATGCCTCTATTAAGTCCCTGCGGCCCCGCGTTTACTTTAAAAACGTGGGGACCGCCGGGAGGTAGCGCACGCAGGGACGTCACTGACGTCCCATGCATGCGCCCATAGCAACAATCGCGGAGGATTCAAGAGAATTACTTTATATATAGTCAATATAGGCACAGAGTTAAATTTTTTTAACATTTTCTAATGGTGGTGTGCCTCGTGATTTTTTTCATGAAAAAAGTGTGCCTTTGCACAAAAAAGGTTGAAAAACACTGGCTTAGAGGGAACACTGGTGGCTGTCCATTCTTTTCTTAAAAGACTCCTCTGCAAACCAGTTGCTCCACTGATTAATTGTCCTCCCTGTTAGGAAGTTTCTCCTTAATTCCAGCTTGCTCCTCTCCTTGGTTAGCTTCCATCCAATATTTCCCGTCCTGCCTTCTGGTGCTTGGAGAATAGACTTATCTTATTATCTAGATCCCTTCCAGTCGGGATTTAGGCCTGGCTACAGCACGGAAACCGCTTTGCTCGCATTGATCGATGATCTCTGGAGAGCCAGGGATGGAGGTTATGCCTCCGTCCTAGTGCTCCTTGACCTCTCAGCGGCTTTCGATACCATCGACCATGGTATCCTTCTGCGGCGACTGCGGGAGGTGGGGGTGGGAGGCACTGTTCTACGGTGGTTCTCCTCTTACCTCTCGGACACGTCGCAGTCGGTGTTGGTCGGAGGGCAGAGATCGATTCCTAGGCCCCTGACGTATGGGGTACCACAGGGTTCGGTCCTGTCCCCCCTCCTGTTTAATATCTACATGAAACCGCTGGGTGAGATCATTTGACGGCACGGGATAAAATACCACCAGTATGCGGACGATACGCAGCTGTATCTGTCCGCCCCGTACCAACTCAATGAAGCGGTTGACGTGATGTGCCAGGGCCTCGAGGCTGTTAGGGACTGGATGGGGGCTAACAAGCTTGTACTCAATCCAGATAAGACCGAGTGGCTGGTGTGTTTCCCTCCTACTAATTGGCCAAGTGTTCCATCTCTCAGGCTGGGGGGTCAAACAGTACGCCCCTCAGACAGGGTCCGCAATTTGGGAGTCCTCCTGGACCCACAGCTGACTTTTGAACACCACTTGTCAGCGGTGACCAGGGGGGCATTTGCCCAGGTTCGCCTGGTGCACCAGTTGCGTCCCTACCTGAACCGGGAGGCCCTCACAACAGTCACTCGCGCCCTTGTAACCTATAGACTGGACTACTGCAACGTGCTCTACATGGGGCAGCCCTTGAAGAGCATTCGGCGACTTCAGCTTGTCCAGAATGCAGTCACGCGAGTGATCGTGGGTGCACCTCGGTTCACCCATGTAACACCTATCCTCCACGAGCTGCACTGGCTGCCTATTGGTCTCCGGATACGCTTCAAGGCGCTAGTCGTCACTTATAAAGCCCTTCATGGTATTGGACCTGGGTACTTGAGAGACCGCCTGCTGCCAATTACCTCCACCAGACCGATTAGATCCCACAGAGTAGGCCTCCTCCGAATTCCATCCGCCGGCCAGTGTCGACTGGTGACTACCCGGAGGAGGGCCTTCTCTGTGGCTGCTCCCACCCTCTGGAACGAACTCCCCGTGGAGATTCGCACCCTCACCACCCTCCAGGCCTTCCGCAAAGCCCTTAAAACCTGGCTGTTCCGACAGGCCTGGGGCTAAACAACCGTGGCCCCTATCTCGAATGGTATGATTGTTGTGCTTTTTTTAAATTATGCATTGTTTTGTGTTGGTGTCAAACTGTTTGTATCCCCTTTCCCTTGCTCAAGTTGTGAGCCGCCCTGAGTCCCCATCGGGGAAAAGGGCGGCATACAAATGAAATAAATGAAATGAAATGACTGACCTCCTCTACATTCTGACAGCCCCTCAAATACTAGAATACTGCTATCATGTCACCCCCAATCCTTCTTTTCTAGTCCAGACTAACCATTCTCGTCAAATAAGGAAATAAGATTGTTTTGGCATGATCTGTTTTAACAAACCCATGCTAGCTTTTATTTATAACTTTGTCTCTAGAGGTTCGAAGATCTGTGTTTTTATTATTCTTCAAAATGGAACCACATTGGTTCTTTTCAGATTCATTGTTGTCTTATTGATCTCCAGGTGCAGGACAAGAAAGGTTGGTCCTAGAAAGACTATCTGCTCTGCAGTCTATAGTTTCTGTTTCCCTAAGAATTGAATCACCTGTCACTGAAACTCGCTTTCTTTCCCTATGAAATGCCGAGATATTTTCTTCCTGTTGTAGAAATACTGGATTTTGCCTCTTTTTAAGGAACTATTGCTCTTTTGTGGGTGACTGCATATTTTCTTCCAGGGGGAGAACACGACAGCAATTGATTTCTTGGAGTGGAGGAGAATACATAGAAGGGGATTTGCTCTCGGTTGTTGTTTCCTTCTGAAAGTGATAGGATTCCATCGGTCTTCCTCTTTATATTCCTCCATATATTCTAGGGTCAATTTTTTAAAATGGGAATTGTTTGTTCCCTGTTGTGTTCAAACTGCATTGCTGGCCCCAATCAATGTATTTGCATCCTCCCTTAACTATAAAGCTACAATAGGAAGCCATTCTAGCTGGGAGACATATTCATACTACTGCAATGCGCTCTACATGGGGCAGCCCTTCAAGAGCATTCAGAGACTTCAGCTTGTCCAGAATGCAGCCGCGCGAGCGATTGCATTCGACACCCACGTCACATCTATCAATGCGACACCCACGTCACATCTATCTTCCGCGAGCTGCACTGGCTGCCTATTGGTCTTCGGATACGCTTCAAGGTGCTAGTCGTCACTTATAAAGCCCTTCATGGTATTGGACCTGGGTACTTGAGAGACCGCCTGCTGCCAATTACCTCCAATAGACCTATTAGATCCCACAGACTAGGCCTCCTCCGAATTCCATCTACCGGCCAATGCCGATTGGCTACCACCCGGAGGAGGGCCTTCTCTGTGGCTGCTCCGGCCCTCTGGAACGAGCTCCCCGTGGAGATTTGGACTCTCACCACCCTTCAGGCTTTCCGCAAAGCCCTTAAAACCTGGCTGTTCCGACAGGCCTGGGGCTGACGAGTTCCCGTCCCCGCTCGAATTGTGTGCTTGTTGATTGTTTTTAAATTGTTGTAGTTGTTTCTCCGTTGTTTTCCTCCTGTTTGTATCCCCACCCTTACTTTGGTTTGTGAGCTGCCCTGAGTCCCTCTGGGAATAGGGCGGCATAGAAATGCAATAAATCAAATCAAATCAATCTGTGCTGGCCCAAAGAACAGGGTCTATGAATACCTACATGGGTTGTACTCTGTACACAATTAGCTCTACTTGGAACATATAAATCCTATGAGGGATCTTTGCAGTTTCTCTCCCATCATATAGAATCATCTCCCCCACCCAAAGCGAGCAAAAGGAAAAGGCAGGGTTCATCTCCAGTTCAGGCAGGGAAATGAGGGGCAACAGGGATTCTGTCAGCCATCTCTCTCATCATACTAAGAAAAGCAGAGGGGAGGTCAGCTCCACAGGGGGCATCCCAGCATGGCTTTCATTCTGGGGTGGGTGGGGGGAATAGAGGCTTTGAGGACCCCACCAGTGTTCATATAGGGGGTGTCCCAGCTATTGTTTGGGCTATTTGGAGAGCTGAAGAAAATAAATCTTCTCTCCTTCACTTCTTTTTTCTTCATCCTGCAGGTGCCACCAGGAAAACCTTTGCACAAAGTTCTGCTTGCAGGATCCAATCTGGGTCAGTCACCAAGGCCAGAGGTTTCATCTTCTCGGCTTTCGGACTCATGCTAGAGCCCCTCCCTCCTCCTGCCCATCGTTCAACCTTTTGGCCAAAGTTCTGCTTGTTTCGAATTTCCTCCGATAGAAATCCCTGGAAGTGAGCAGCCCCTGGAGACTATGCAGAGGGGGGAACACTTTGGCCACAGGTCCCCCCAGAGGAATCAGGGGAGACTCTCCAAATGCTCCGATTGTGGGAAATCCTTTGCTTACCATTCCCTCCTTTTGATCCACCGGAAGCTGCACACGGGGAATGGATCCCACCTGTGTTTCCTTTGTGGGAAATCCTTTCCTGGAGTGTGGAGCTTTGCCAAACATGTCCGGAGCCACCCAGGTACTGAAGCCTTACAAATGCGGAGAGTGCAGGGAGCGTTTTGCTAAAGGCTCGGACCTTGGAGCCCATCAGCGAATCCACCAGGGAAAGAGACCTCAGGAGTCCTGGAAGCGCTGGGGAAGATTTCCTGAGAGACGGCATTTCTCTAGGCCTCAGAACAGCCCAACTGAAGAGAAGCCCTGCAAATGTGTGCAATGTGGGCTGTGCTTTTCCCAAACCTCGCAGCTGCTTAAACATCAGCAAATCCACACCGGAGGGAAACCTTATCAATGTCTGGAGTGTGGGAAATCTTTCCGTTATAAACAATTGTTTAGAAGACATGAGAAAATTCACACAGCGCAGAGTCCTTATAAATGCCTAGAATGTGGGAAGTGTTTCACTCGGAGCTCATCTCTTTACCAACATAATAAAACACACACAAAGGACGAAAACAAAACATGCATAGAATGTGGGAAATCTTTTTCCAGCAAATCATCCCGGCTGAAACATCAGAGAATTCACACTGGGGAAAAACCCCACAAATGCCAAGAATGTGGGAGATGTTTTGGTGAAAAGTCAACTCTAATTCAACATCAGAGAATTCACACTGGGGAAAGACCCCATCAATGCCCTGAATGTGGGAGATGTTTTGGCTATAAATCACGTCTAATCACACATCAGAGAGTTCACACCGGAGAAAGACCCCATCAATGCCCAGACTGTGGGAGATGTTTTGGCAGAAAGTCTCACCTAATTCGACATCAGAAACTTCACACTGGGGATAGACCCTATAAATGCCCAGAATGTGAGAAAAGATTTGTGGGTTCTTCTGAACTTAGAAGACACCAAAGAATGCACTGTGGAGAAAAACTATATAAATGTAATGATTGTGATAAATGTTTTTCTCTTAAAGAAACTCTTTTTCAACATCAGAGTATCCATACAGGCGTGAAGCCCTATATGTGCATCGAGTGTGGAACATTTTTCCGTACAATACAATGCCTCAGAATGCATGAGAACGTTCACAGAGGGGAAAAAAAGTTCAAATGTTTAGAATGTGGGAAAGCATTTGGTCGTTCATCATATCTTAGAATTCACTGGCAAACCCACACGGGTGCGAAATGCCACAAGTGCTCAGTGTGTGGAAAATCTTTTGGTCGCAAATATACTCTTAGAAAACATGAGAGGATTCACAAAGGAGAGGAGCCTTCCAAACCCCACAAATGCCCAGAATGTGGGCGGTGTTTTCGCTACAAGTCAGACCTAATTCCACATCAGAGACGTCACACTAAAGACAGACCCTATCAATGCTCAGAATGTGAGAAAACATTTGTGGAGGCTGCTGAACTTCGAAGACATCAGAAGGGGCACACAGGAGAGAGCCCCTATAAATGTGGGGAGTGTGGGAAAAGTTTTCTCACAGCAACACTGCTTCGGGTCCATCTGAGAATCCACACGGGGGAGAAGCCATACCTATGTGTGGAGTGTGGGAAAGGTTTTTCCCAAAAACAACACCTTGGGAGGCATCAAAAGATCCATTCACGAATGAAGCCATAGAGATGCACAGAGTGTGGTAATGTTTTGTTCAAAAGGGAGACATGAGAAAAATGACATGGGAAAAGCCCTAATAGGCCCTGATGGTAGAACAGTTTTTCATAGTTGTTCAACCCTTAGGAGCCATATAAGAGATCATAAAAGGGAGAAAAATTAGAATCTCTTAGATCGTGGGAAAGCATTTTCTTGTCAATCGTTCCTTAAAAATCAAACTCTAATCCATATAGCAAAAGATGCAGTTTAAATGCTTGAAGTGTGATGTATCAGGGCTTAGAATGTGGCAAAGTTTTTTATCTGATCATCAGATCTTCGGATGCACATGAAAAATCCACACAGGAGGAAAACCTTGCAAGTGTGAGTAACATGAGAATACTTCTCCTTGCCAATTGGAGCGCCTTGCCTCCTGGAATTTGTCCATTAAAATTGCCTCCTTGGAAATTTTCTTTGCTAAGTTAAATGTTTTTATAATTTTTAAAACAAATTAATTCTAAGTCATGAAAATGAAAATCTGATGAGATCGTGGAAACCTAATATCTAATGTGAAATTGTCAGGAACCGTATAAGGACTCCTGCCTTGCCCAGGGAAGGTGGGACTAGAAGCCTGCGCCTCTGTTATTCTGTGGTAGGTCCCTTCTAGCCCTTTGATTCTAAGTATTTGAAAAGAAAATGGAAAATGGATGAAAAGCAAAAGGAGGGTTCATTTAGTGTCCATTCAAAGTTACAGTGGCACTGAAAAAAGTGACTTATGACCATGTCTCAGCAACCCCATGGTCATGTGATCAAAATTCAGATGCTTGACCACTGACTCACATTTATGACGGTTACAGTGTCCCAGGGTCACCTGATCCCCTTTTGCGACCTTTTGACAAGCAAAGTGAAGGGTGAAGTCAGATTCACTTAACAACCATGAAACTAGCTATACAACTGCAGTGTTTCACTTAACTCGTGTGGGAAGAAAGGTAGTAAAATGGGGAAAACTCACAGGGTTGGGCCTGCCCTGGGTGTTGATCTGCTGTGCTGGTGGCTTGCCGTCGGAGCTGGTTGACGTGCCAGCGCCACATTCGCCCATCATTGAGCTGGACCCTATAAGAGTATAAGGTCCAGTTAGTTGCGTGAAGCAGCCCTGACAGTGTGGGAGTTGGGGAGTAGTGATTTTTAAGGTTCGCCAAAAGTGTCTCCCAAGGCATCGAATGGATGGAGGGGCCGCTAAAGCCCCAGCTGTTCCAAACCTCTCGTGGCCACAGGTGCTGCGTAAATAGCCTCTTTTACGGCCACTAGAGAAACCAGTGAAGTCGTTTGCCTCCAGGAAGCACTCAAACCTCTCGAGGTAGGCGTCCCATATTTCAGTGGCCGGGCTGAATGCTGTGAATGCTATTAGGTAAGCCATCCTTAGAAGGACGGAACGTGAGGAATTAGCCTTGGAGCGATGTCTCGTCGCCAGTGAGTTGAGGCAGCTCTAATAGTGACTTTGCTTCTTTCCTTTACCTCAGACCTGATCCCATCCTCGTCGCTAGTGTTCTCTAGGGAGAACGAGGCAGACAGGAACTAAGGGAAGGCAGGTTGAAGCTAACACAACCTTTGATTACGGTAACATACAGCTCAACGTAAGGCAAACCTCGAACCAGCAAACAACAAAACATTTGACAGCTGACAGCCCTTTTATACCAGAGCTGTCAGATGCTTAACCAATAGATTGGCTGGATTTTCCCGCCAGCTGGCTGCTCGCGTCTTAGCCAACCAGGAGCTAGCAATGCAAGACAATGGTGTCATAGCCTCGAGGACTGAGCCAAGGTGGCGCAGTGGTTAAATGCAGCACTGCAGGCTACTGCTAGATCAGCAGGTCAGCGGTTCAAATCTCACCGGCTCAGGGTTGACTCAGCCTTCCATCCTTCCAAGGTGGGTAAAATGAGGACCCAGATTGTTGGGGGCAATATGCTGACTCTCTGTAAACCGCTTAGAGAGGCCTGAAAGGCCTATGAAGCGGTATATAAGTCTACTGCTATTGCTATTGCTATTGCTATTAACACTTGACAACAGAAACTTTGGGTTCAACGGTGGCCGTAACTAGAGGACTACCTCTAGATGATAAATTGAGAGTTCTTAGAACAGGAACACGGAGAAGACAAGGTGAAGACAAAAGAATGTGGAGATGTTTTGATGAAAAGTCACACCTAGTTTAAACATCAGAGGCTTCACACCTGAGAGAGACCCTATCAATGCCCAGAAGGTGAGAATAAATTTGTGGATTCTTCTGAACTACAGAGGCACCAGGAGGGGCAGGAAGGAGGCCCTATAAATGTGGGGAGTGTGGGAAAAGTTTTACCCGAAAACAAAACCTTAGGAATAATCAGGCTGGAATGAAGCCATACAGATGCATAGAGCACTGGTGGATTCCTACCGGTTTGTTGATTGTCCGTGCGCATTTAAAAGAAAATTGCTCTGAAAGGAAGGAAAACAGCGAAGGAGTGGCAATTCAATCTCCCTCCCCAATCAGCTGGGCTTCAGAAGCTGAAATAGAGGGAGGTCCAACCCTAGGGGCCGGTGGGTGGGCCCCATTTTCTTTTTTAAATATATTTTTATTTTTGCATTTAAAATAGTGTTGCACAGCAAAGCCATTATGGCCATACAATCATATATGTGTACATAAGCTCATCCATTAGCTGTCAGTCTACTTAGTACTTTATCTATCCTTCTATCCAATCACATTGTTTACAGTTTGTTCCAGTCTTGTCACCTTGTCTTATACCAATAACAAAATCTCTTCCGAACTTCATAATATTCCGACTCCCCTTTCTTTTTTAATTCTAGAGTGAACCTTATCTGCTTCCGCACAGGCCAAGATTTTCCTAATTATGTCTAACTCTGATTGGATACTTCCTTTTCCCCAATGGGTTATTTATGCCGCTGACAATACATGGATAACTAAATAAAGCGCATCCTTCTTATACCTCTCTGGTTTTATACCTAGGAGGAAAATTTCTGGTTTGAACAGAATTTGATCTCCCACCATTTGTTCCAGCCATAATTGTACCATTCTCCAATATCTTTTTGCCTCGTTGCATGTCCACCACATATGGAAAAAGGTTCCTGCTGTTTTCTTGCACTTCCAACAATTTGGGGCCAAATTTTTAAACATTTCAGAGATGGGGAAAGGTGCCATGTGTAGAACATCTTGTACAGAATTTCCTTGTAGTTCGTGGCCATTGTTCATTTCCAATTGAGTGTCCAAAGTCTTTCCATTTAGCCAATTCAACATTGCAACCAAATTTTTTTGCCCAGGCAACCATAGTTTCCTTAACATGTTCTTCCTCAAGTTTACATTCAAGCCGATATCTGTACAATATTTAATCAAAATTTTGATTAAAGTGGGTGGACCACTTTCAAAGCAACAGAACCGTTTTGCTCTCTGCTTGATGGAAGAGCTACCGGTTTGGGAGAAATGGTGCGAACCGGTAGAAACCCACCACTGGCATAGAGTGCAATCAAGTTTTGCTCAAAAGCGACACATCAGAAAAATGACATGGGAAAATCCCCACCATGCCCTGATGGTGGAACAGTGTCCAATAGTGGATCAAACCCCGAAAATCATATAGAAGTTTGTAAGCTTTCTTAAATTTTAGGAAAAGTTAAAGTGCAAGAAAAGAAAGGAGAAAGAACTGAAAAAAAAGAAAGGGAGTGAGGGAAAAACAAAATTGAAGAGGGCAGACAAAATGTGGAAAAAGCTATAGAGATAAAAGAAGTTTCCAACTTTCTTCACTGAAGGTAAAATCCTAAGTACCAATAATTCTTTAAATTAGAATGAACCATAACAAAGAGTATTTTTATCATTATCAACATGTATATCCATAAAGTAAAGCGGCAGAGCGAATATCATGGCTACCATCATTCTGATCTTAAGATTCTGTCGATTCTAGCCTTTATCAACAAAGTAAGAATTCCCGAACTCTTCTGGGTTTCCCTTTGTGTCAGCCTCTGCTTTGCTGCCTGTGCTTTGCTGTTGCTTCGGCTGCCATGAAACGGGGAGGGAGGGCATGGTATTTGGGAGGGGTTACTCATTGCGTGACCCGTCAAAAGCGCGGACGGCAAAAGCGCGATCGACATAATTGCACCTTTGACGTCATCACAGCGCGATGAAAAAGATCGAAAAATTCAAATAAAAATTAATAAAAATTAAATTAAAGCAAGCCGATTCACATAAAGGTAAGGGTTAGGGTTAGGTTAAGGGTTAGGGTTAGCTTTAGAGCGTTAGCATTAGCGTTAGGGTTAGGTTAAGGGTTAGCGTTAGGTTTTTCGTTACTTTAACGGTTAGGGTTAGGGTTAGAGTTAGGGTTAGGGTTAGGTTTAGGGTTAGGTTTGGGGGGCTTAGGGTAAGGTTTTCGCTTTATTTTTACATTTTTCGAACTTTTTCGTCGCGCTGTGATGACGTCACAGCGCGCTTTTGTCGAGCGCGATTTTGTCCTACGCGCTTTTGTGGTGGAACCACTCATTGTGCTGGAGCAAGGTTCTGGAGTTCAGCTGATATCCGTCTTGACCCCAATATCATTTTTCTTTCCAAAACAGGCAAGGCAGTTTCATTAAAATTAGCTCCTATTCCCTGGGGTTTCTTTGCAACCCTCCAAGTGTTTCAAACCGTAAATTTGTGAACATCTTTTAAGCATTCCAATTGGGCTAAAGTTCATCTCTGAATTTTTGTACATTTTGTATCACGATACAAAAAAGGTGTTGAAATTAGAAAAGGATGCAGGGAAGAGCAAGAAAGATAAATAAGGGAATGGAGGCTACAGCATAAGAGGAAAGGTTGCTGATTACGACTAGTCCAAGGGAGAGAAATAGGAGTAACAGGATGGTGACACCCCCCTCCCAAACACACATGCGACCCCTCCCTGGCTTTCCTGAAGGCTGGAGAGGGCAAAAAATGAGCTTGCCAGTGTGCGCATGAGGGTCAGAGCTGACAACTGGAATGCAACCAAATATGGCTCAAAATGCCACCTGGGACACGTGTACCCCCACCCCCGCTGTTCCATGCAAGCACGCAGGGCTTTCGTGGAGCCTGGGGAGGGCGAAATCGGTTGCTACAGGTTCACCATCATGGGCATAGGATCTCTTGCTGGAGGGGGGAGTTTTGAGCTTGAGGACCTCCAGGTTCCCTTCCAAGTCTGTTATTCTGTCAGCTTTCACACCTGTGGCTTGGAAAGTGTTACACACCCACCAGTCACACCCATCAATGCCCAGAACGTGAGAAACGATTTGTGGAGTCTGTTGAACTTCGGAGACACCAGAAGAGGCACATGGGGCAAAACACGATGAAAGCAGAGCTCATAGGTTGTTCTTTCCTGATGCCCAGAGATGCACAATAAGGGAAGCATGATGCCCATTTTCTACAATTGGCAAAAGACATCACATCCAACCTCTGATCCACGTGTCTCATCCTCAGTTTCGATGCCGCATTTCCCCACAACCCACTGGGAAGAGGCGCCCCAGAGTGGAGACGGAGCTCCTTGGGAAGGGATGAAAGGCAGGGAATTAAACTTTCGCCCTTTGCACCTGGCGGGAGGAGGAAGAGGGGGGGGGGTCCTTCCTTCCACCTCGACGGGGCCGCCTCTGCTGCAGGGAGACCGGCCGGCGGGCAATGAATGGATGGAGGGCTTGGCTGACTTCCAGGGCTGGAAGGGAATCCTCGTTTAGTGTCGGTCTGTGTCCTTGCGGAAGCCACGAGCTTCTACTACGGAGCCCATCCTCCCCAGCCGTCTCAGCCTTGCCAGGTGCCGGATGGGGGATCCCAGCGCCCGGTCCCGCCTCCAAGTCCACCCCAAACTTCGGGGGAAGGAGGGAGCGGGGATCCCCGGCTGACTCTTCCATATCCTGGGGGGGGGGGGGAGAAGGGAGGGAAAGGCTCCGGGCCCCTCTGGACTCCGCCCGGCTGGGAAAGCGGCGGCTCTCGCCCAGCGTCCTCCGAGGGAGAAGCGGCGCTTGCCGGACCCCGAAACTGCAGCTGATCAAGGAGGAGGAGAGGAAGGAGGGGCTAGAGCGTCTCCCACACTCTGCAAGGGAGGAATGGGGACCGGAAAAGGCGGGAAAAGAAGCGTCCGTGGATCCTCTCTAGGAGCCTGCTCTCGGTCTCCCTCTCCACCTTGTATGGGAGCTGAATTTCGGGTAGTTTTCCTGCCTTTTTCCCCACTTGCGGCATTTTGGGCGACTGTGCAACTTCTGGGCCTCCGGCAAGGCTGCTCCTGGGCTCCGCTCCGGGCAGGTGGGGCTCCCGCTCTCCCTCGGGCTGCCAGGAGGGCTTCTCCCCGCCAGGAGGAAGGTAGCCCCGAATCGGTGCCAGGAGGAAGGTGCGGGTGGATGCGGGGCTGGACGGGGAGCCTCTGGGCAAAGGGGGGTGGGGGAGCCTCGCCCCACGGAGGGAAAGGGGGCTTCTCCTCCAAGGGTTTAAGGGGGGGGGATTATTGGGTGGCTGAAAGAAATACCCGCCCTTCTCTCTTCAATGGGGGGTGGAGGGTTTTTCTTTAGGGGAAGAAAAAGGGTTCAAATGGCTTGAATTGAGTTGAGTATTTTCCCAGCGCAGAAAAGATCCATTTTCTTTCGCCTTTATTTAAATGGTAGAGAATGAATATTCTTTGCTTTTAAAAAAATATATTTTCAAACTTACAAAATACACAGAAACCAAATTTAGACATAAACTACATTTACACAATACATTGGAACTTCATGTTCCTTCTTATAGCAGTTTCAAATCGGTACAATTCTTCTTATGTTACTTCCCCTTCTAATATGTTTGAGTTTCACCATTTTTAACCCTCTTATTTTACTTATCAATCTGATATATTCAGTGATTACCTGTAGTAAATTTAAAGTCTCTTGAGTGCACATGGACAGTACATGTTAATCCTCCTTAAATTCTATTTTTGGGCTTTGTTGGCTTCTTTCATTGACCTTTGTTTCTTTCCTATCTCCACCTATACCAATTATCGCATATCTGATTCTGGGAAGTGATCATCCAGCCCTCTCCCAGAAAAATGAAATATCCTAGGAAATATGGAAAAGGCAGAATATTTCTCTGGATGTGAAAAGAAAGAAACATGTTTTAAAAGACAGAATAGTTGCCTGTAGCTTCCTGTCCATCCCCAGTTAATGGGCCATTGAGATGGCCAGGCTAGCCCACTTTACATAATAAAGACTTCACCAGAAGCTACAGAAAGGCATGATCATATAAACTGATCACAAGGCATCTGAGAACTCATCACAGACTAGAGAGTAGCCCCCTGCATGGCACCATGGGATTCTGACAACCAATCAGAATACATTTCTTACACAGGAACGGGAAACAGAGAGGTGGGACTAAACAGGGTATAAAAAGCCTAGCAAGCCCCTTCCTCAGCCTTCTCTTCTTCTCCACCTACATTGAAGCATGTGATCACCTTTTCTGTTCAAGACTCAAGCCATGTGGCCCTGTCCAACAATAAACCACCTTTCCAAGCAGCCTCCATGTCTCCAGTGTCTTCTTCCCCACTTGGAGCTGAACCCAAAAGGACATTTCTTTCAACATGATAATATTCTGTCTCTTCTTTTCCCTGAATTTCTTTTTTTAATTTGTCCATTTCGGCACAGACCATAACCTTTCTTATTTCGTCTTCGCTTGGTATCAATTTATTTGTCCATTTCTGAGCAAAGGCAATCCTCGCTATCGTTATTATGTTTAGAATTAAATACTGGACTTCTTTTTTATACAAAGACAATTGGTTCTCATTATTCCTAATAAAAATACTTCTGGTTTCCAATCAATTTTGAGTTCTGTTATCGATTCTAACCAATTTTGAATTTTTTCCCATGCTTTTTGGCTTCCTCACACATCCACCATATGTGATTATATGTTCCATGTGCTATTTCACATTCCCAACATTTTGGTGATATATTTGCTGAGATTTTTGCTAACCTTGCTGGTGGTAGGTGTCATCTGTAAAACATTTTGTACCAGTTTTCCTTGTATGCAACCGATAGTGTCATTTTTAAATTTGTTCCCCCAAATTTTCCCCATTTACCTAATTCAATATTGTAGCCAAAGTTCTGTGCCCTTCTTACGAATTTGTTCCTTCACTATTTCTTCTTCCATTTTATATTTCAGAAGAAATTTATATATTCACCCTATCATCTTTCTTTCTGTACTTTGAATTATTTTGTTTATTTCGTGTGGTTCCATTTGGGTGTCGTATAATTTAGTATCGTTTTTGTGTTTACCTTTAATTTTCAAGTAAGTTAGCCAGTCGGCCTTCATGTTTTGTTCTACCAATTTGATTGTTTTTAAATTTCCCTGTCCATTATTCATATCTGTAAAATTTGTGTGCGACATCCTTTCTGTTCGGGGATAGCCAATTCTGGATTTTCATATAGTGGTTTTTTAAAATTTTGAACCAGTTTTGCAATAACGCGTTTCTAATTAGATGTTTTTGAAAGTATTTGTGTGTGTTGTTTTTACCATCCCATAGGAACGTGATCCAACCTACTTGCAGATTGTGGCCTTCTAAGGTCAAGATTCTTTTATTTTTTAACTCCATCCAGTCCTTCAAGCATGTTAGTGTTACTGCTTGTGTATATAATTCCCAGTCTGGTAATGCTGAACCTCCTCTCTCCTTGTTATCTTGCATTGACTTTAGTTTAATCCTCGCTTTTTGGCCTTATCAGATGAACCTGGATGTTAGTTTGTTTAATTCCTGGAAGAAAGTTTTACCAGGATTTATAGGTGGGGCTTGCAACAAAAATAAAATTCTTGGTAAAATATTCCTTTTAACTGTGGCTATGAGTGATAATTGAATACTTTTCCAACTTTTTAAATCTTTCTTTGTGTCATTAGTTTATTATAATTATCATCTTTAATTGTAGAACACTTTGCTGACATCCAAACCCCCAAGTATTTCACTTTCTTAATTGTTTGCATTGTAGTCACTAATTCCAATTCCTCTTCTTGCTTTTTTGTCATATTCTTAGTTTTCATTTTTCATTTTTAAGTCTTAAACCTTTTATTCCCTGGTCCTTCTTAATTTCATTTAACAATATTTCCAAAGTTAATATAAACAGCAAAGGAGAGAAGGGCATCCCTGTCTAACTTCCTTTTTTATTTCAACCTTATCTGTTAGGTCTCCGTTCATCAAAACTTTGGCTGTCTGGGTATTATGTAGTTTTTCTATCATTTTTGTAAATTTTTCTTCAAGTTTCATCCTATCTAATTGAGTTGTTATAAACTCCCAGATTACATTGTCGAATGTTTTTTGTGCATCAAGAAAAACCAGAACCAATTTCTTTTCCGGATGCACCTCATAATATTCTAATATATCTAGGATGACTCTTATATTATTTTTAATGTGTCTGTGATGTAAAAATCCATTTTCATCTGAATGTATTCATTCATTTAGCACTGGTTTAATTCTTCCTGCCGTAATTGCTGCAAATAATTTATAATCGGAATTCAATAGTGAAATTGGTTTATAGTTTTGAATTTCTTGTAAGTTAGCTGCTTCTTTACGGATGAGCGATATTGCTTCCATCCATGATTCAAGCATCTTGGCTTTTCTAAAACTTCATTAAACATTTCCAATCCTACTTCTTCCAATATTATTTGTTTATATTTGTATAACTCCACCTGGATTCCGTCTGGTCCTGGGGTTTTATTCTTCTTCTGGTTTTTCAGGACTAATTCTACTTCTGATGTCGTTATTGGCCTGTTTATCGCGCCCCCCCCCCCTTTGTTCTTTCGAGATTGGATTTATCTTTTCTTGGTTTAAATATTGTTTTATCTTAGTTATAATTTTGCGCGTATAATTTTGTGAAATATTTTTGAATAATTTGCCTCTTTTCTTCCGATTTATGTTGAATATTTCCTTTGTCATTATTGTGGATGATAAATCATTCTTTTTCTCTTTCATTTTTCAATCTGTACGCCAGCCAATTTTTTTTGACTGCTTAAATTTTTGTGTGCTAATTATTTTTGGGTTATTAAATTAATCTTATATTTTATCATCTCTTTTGTTTTTTAATTTTATTCTTTGGGTCTTTCTGTAATTCAGCTTTGGCTTCACTAAGTTCTTTTTGCATACGTTCTTGTTTATCTTTTTCCCCCCCTGTTTTTTCTTGCTATATAGGCAATCGTGAGGCCTCTTATGTATGCTTTCATGGTATCCCAGAGATTTTGAATTGAGATGTCTTCCTTTTTGTTCATTCTAAGAAATAATTTTAATTCTTTCCCTAGCATTTGAGTGTATTCTGTTTCTTTTATGGTTTATATTCCGTGGCCCTCTCAGAAAAGGATTTAGGTATTCGTTTTTTTCGTCTTTTTTTTTTAACTTTCATAGTTCATCTTTTTATCCACTATTGCGTTATAATCCCCAATTAAGCAAATATTTTCATAATCTAATTCATTCTTTTATTATGCAATTTCCTATAATATTCCCCTTGTTTCTGATTTGGTGCATATATCACTATTAATAAGGTCGTTTTTTGTGTTGTTTCTAATTCAATCATTAGAATCCTGCCTTCTTCGTTGGAGTAGGCTAATTTGGACTTTATTTTTTCTTTTACCTAGGTTGCTGTCCCTCTTTTTTCTTGTCTGCCAATGCTGTATATAATTTTCCACATTTTAGCAGAAAGTGTTCGTTATTACCGGAGAAACCAGCCTGCTCGGCGCCATTTTAGAAGCCTCTGAGTAAATAATTTTTCGAAGGAGAAAAAGAAAAGAAGCTAAAATATTGATAAGCAATTATTGTCCACAGTAAACGGATCCAGCTCGTGATAAGAATAAATCAAACAAAACTTAGAGCAGAGTGGGAGAGACCTACTTTGTCCTGCACAAGGCAGTTTGAAGTTCCCAGCACGGACAGCCGTTCTGCCTTGGGCTAGCCCCCCTTTCCTTGCAAGCACAAAAGCTGCAAAAATCGAAGAGCATTTGCCAGCAAAACAGTTTCTTCTTTCCTTCTTGCCTGAAGGATAAGAAAACCTGATAAGACGTCAGATGGAAGATCCTCTAAACAGGTACGTAGCCAGGAATTCGGAGGCAGCTGATTTTTTGCTGCCCCCACCAGTAGGCTCCTCCCAGGAAGTCCCTCCTCACAAGAATTCAAAACAAAAGAGATTGCTTATCACTTGTTTTGGTTTCACAATAGAAGAATTTTACTCCTTCATTAACCTTGCTTATTTGGAAGTTAAATGGTGATGAATCTGCTGAATGGTCTTGTTACAATGTTTACTCACTGAAAGTTTTGCCAAGCCTTAAACTTCAAAATAAAAGCCTCTTTATTTAAAGCTGCATATTTAGGCAATAGAGTTTTATTAACTGCAGGCAGATAAATTTTGAAATGGCCTCAAAACCAAATATTAACTTGAAGTCGTCACCCTCTACTTCCAGGGGCACATCCTCAGTGCCTGGCACAAAGCTGCAGCCTCCGCTTCCTACGCCCCCTGCTGGGGATGTGTTAACGAAAGAATTTTTCCTGAGTAATCTAAGCGAGGCTCTTAATGCACAGACAATTAAAATGGAAGATAAATTTAGAGATAATAGAGAGGAGAGAAAAGAGGAAATAAAAGAAATGAAAGAAGAAATTAAAAGTGAAATAAAAGGACTTAAACAGGAGCTGTATGAGAAATTTGAGGCTAAGGTTGATAAAATTAGAGACGACATGCTGAGTCTTGTAACTGTATTAACAGAACATATTTCTGGAGTGGAAGATACTCTAGAGGTTCTTAATGATGCCAATGCTAACTTGACATTGAAAACAGAGGTGGTGGAACAAAAAGTGGAAAATGCTGAAAAAGAAATTATTATGATACAGTACCGACAAATGGAGTTCGCATTAAGAGTAAGGGGGCTGCGTGAGGAGAAACAGGAGAACCTGAAACAGATCCTATCGGAAGCTTTTGACCGCCTGATGGGAAGACCAGGGACCAATCAAGATTGGCGAATTGACAAAGCTTACCGCGTTAACTCCTGGCTGGCAAAGCAGAAGCAGCTTCCTCGAGACATCGTTATATATTTTACTACAAGAGAGTTTAGAAATATGGTACTGCAAGCATCTTATAACACTAAGCTTCAAATTGGCGGTCAAGACCTGGCTGTTTTGAAAGAGATACCACCTCAAATGTTAAGAGCCAGGAGAGACTACGCTTTTTTGGTCGAAGAACTCAGAAATCGTCAGATACAGTATAGATGGGATGCACCATTTGGCATCATATTTACATTTGATAAGCAAAGATACCGCCTCAACGCTGTATGGAAAGCCCGAGATTTTTATTATAATATATTGAAGGCCGGACACCCTGCACCATCTGGACCTAGAGAAAGACCACAAGAAGGACAGGATAGACAGCAAACTACACAACCACCAGACAAGATGGAGCATCTCTCTTCTCTAGAAGTGCAAGGTGCTATGGAACCAAGACCTAGCCGCATGACTACTAGACGTATGGAGAAACAAGCGAAAAAGCAACAGCATCAACAATCATCGGCCATCGATCAAGGATCTACAACAACAAATCTGGAAGCAATGGGAGGAGCTAGACCTAAGGTTAAACAGGCCGTACAGGAAGCTCTAAAAATGCTTCAACCAACCAAAGATGACAACTAAGATTTTAACATGGAATGTTAACGGACTGAACTCTCCACAGAAGAGGAAGAAAATATTTCATTATCTCAAACAGTTTAAGAACGATGTAATTTGTTTGCAAGAAACTCATATCAAGTCAACTGAGGATTGAAACTACCTAATTTAAAACTATATTATGATGCAGTGGCATTATCTGTAATTAGTGATTGGATTCACTTAACCAATGATAGAATATTGAACATTGAGGGACACGATCTGCTATTTGGTTGGCATGCTTACCTGTTATTCAACAAAAAATTGGATAAGAACTTTAAAAGTCATATTTTAAGAAATGCTTTATTGCGGGTCTGGAAGAAATACCAATATAAATTAAATGACAAGATACCCATGTGGGCAATTCCTAGACACGCAATTGAAAATATGAATACAGCACAAAAACAGGACAGAATTACCTACAGACAGCTTCTTACCTCGGAAAGGGGGGTATTACAATTAAAATCTTTAGAGGTATTAAAAGAGGAGAAGGTAGTTCAAACATGGTTCCAGTATGGGCAATTACAGGCTAGGTGGAAAATAGATCAAAAAATTGGTTTTATTCAAGTTGAGGATAATCTGTTTAAACAAATAAGAGATCAAAGCTTAATGCATATAAAGAGGATATATAATGTATTAATACAGATGGATTCGGAAACAGAATTAGTTAAAGATTGTATGATAAAATGGGCTCAAAATATTGAGGAACCAATAATGTTGGATACATGGGAAAGAATTTGGGTAAGAAATGTGAAATTTACACAAGCTCAAAATCTGAGAGAAAATTTTTACAAGATGTTCTATAGATGGCATTTAGATCCTAAAAAGTTGGCTTCTATGTATCCGAATGTACAGCCTAAATGTTGGAGGTGTGGTTCTCTCGATGCTACATATTATCATATATGGTGGACCTGCCAAAAGGTTAAGGCATTTTGGATAAAAATATGGTGGGTCATGCAAAATGTTTTTAAAAGAAGGATAAAGTTTAGTCCTCAGTTATTTTTACTAGGTATATGTACTGACTTTACAGTGGTAGAGACCAATTTGATTCTGCACCTGATAACTGCAGCAAGACTGTTGGTGGCGCAATATTGGAAGAAGGAAGACTTGCCTACAATCCAAGAATGGACATTGAAAGTAACAAACTTAGCTGAAATGGCTAAAATATCGGCATATCTCAAAGATCATTCAAATGAGAGATATAAACGAGACTGGAAAAAATGGATTGACTATATACAAAATAAATACGGGACTAAGAAATTCCAGTTAGCCTATGCTTAAGATCAGAAATGATTTAAACTGTTAAAAGTCAGTTCAGTAAGAAGAAGCTAAGGTCAATCTAGAATGTCATTAATTTCTTTATTTCTTTTTTCTCAATAGATTTTAGACTGTGTTAGTTAAAAATCCATACCGGGTACGGGTTCTGGGAAGTCGGGGGGGGGGGGGAAGGAGGAAGGGGGTGGGGGGGTGGAGGGAGGGAGGGGTACACACACACAAAAAAAATTGTACTTCAATGTCTTAATGATTGACAAATGATGACATATTTGTGTTTTTTTTTTTAAAGAAAAATAAAAAAGTTCTGTTTCAGAAAAAAAAAAAAGGAAAAAAAATTTTTTTTCCACATTTTGTGTTTTCCCGTAAGTTAATATGTTCCCTTTTAATGTGCACTTCCTGTATACGGGTTATGTCTGCCTTCAGTTTCCTAAGTTTATTAAACATCTGTGCTCTTTTCTTGGGCAAAGGGGGGAAGCCTCGGCCCACAGAGGAAAAGGAGCTTTTCCTTGAAGGACTTAAGAGGATGGGGATTATTGGGTGAACGAAAGAAATATCCACCATTATCTCTTCAATGGGAGGTGGAGGGTTTTTGTTTAGCGGAAGAAAAAGGTTCAAATTGTTTGAATTGAGATGAATGTTTTCCCACGGAGAAAAGATGCACTTTTATTTTGGCCTTTATTTAAATGATAGCGAATAAATATTGTTTGCTTTTCATCTACTGTTTTAATTGTTTACGTTTGTTTCTAGAAAGCTGAGTAGAATCTGAAAAAAATCTTTACTTTCCCAGTTTTGCTCTAAAGGAGGGTGGGATGTGGCAGCCCCTTTTGGTGGGTTTTATCCACCAGAATAGGGCGGCAAGGTACCCCCGGAGGTCTTCTAGTCCAGCCCCCTGCTAAAACAGGAGTTCCTATACCATTTCGGACCGGTGGCTGTCCATTCTTTTCTTAAAAGACTCCAGTGTTGTAGCAGCCACAACCTCTGCAAACCAGTTGCTCTACTGATTAATTGTCCTCACTGTTAGGAAGTTTTTCCTTAATTCCAGCTTGCTCCTCTCCTTGGTTAGCTTCCATCCAATATTTCTCGTCCTGCCTTCTGGTGCTTGGAGAATAGGCTGACCTCCTCTTCATTCTCTCAAATACTAGAATACTACTATCATGTCACCCCCAAACCTTCTTTTCTAGTCCAGACTAACCATTCTCGTCAAATAAGGAAATAAGATTGTTTTGGCATGATCTGCTTTAACAAACCCATGCTAACTTTTATTTATAACTTTGTCTCTAGATGTTCGAAGATCTGTGTTTTTATTATTCTTTCCAGGATCTTCCCAGATACTGATGTTGGGCTGAATCGTTTGTAGTTTCCAGGGTCTCTCCCACCCCCCCACCCTTTCTTGAAAATGGAACCACATTGGTTCTTTCCAGATTCATTGTTGTCTTATTGATCTCCAGGTGCAGGACAAGAAAGGTTGGTACTCCATAGGTTTATTTCTGTTAAATCCTTAATTTTTGCTTCAGGGAGAGAACATGCCTGCCTAGAACAACTATCTCCTCTGCAGTCTATAGTTTCTGCTTCCCTAAGAATTGAATCACCTGTCACTGAAACTCGCTTTCTTTCCCTATGAAATGCCGGGATATTTTCTTCCTGTTGTAGAAATGCTGGATTTTGCCTCTTTTTAAGGAACTATTGCTCTTTTGTGGGTGGCTGCATATTTCCTTCCAGGGGGAGAACACGACAGCAATTGATTCCTTGGAGTGGAGGAGAATACATAGAAGGGGATTTGTTCTCGGTTGTTGTTTCCTTCTAAAAGTTATAGGCTTCCATCAGTCTTCCTCTTTAGGTCCATATATTCTAAGGTCAATTTTTTTAAATGGGAATTGTTTGTTCCCTGTTATGTTCAAACTGTATTGCTGGCCCCAATCAATATATTTGCATCCTCCCTTAACTATAAAGCAAGAATAGGAAGCCATTCTAGGTGGGAGACACATTCAATGTGTGCTGGCCCAAAGAACAGGGTCTATGAATACCTACATGGGTTGTACTCTGTACACAATTAGCTCTACTTGGAACATATAAATCCTATGAGGGATCTTTGCAGTTTCTCTCCCATCATATAGAATCATCTCCCCCACCCAAACCGAGCAAAAGGAAAAGGCAGGGATCATCCCCAGTTCAGGCAGGGAAATGGGGGGCAACAGGGATTCTGTCAGCCATCCCCCTCATCATACGAAGAAAAGGGGAGGGGAGGTCAGCTCCACAGGGGGCATCCCAGCATGGCTTTCATTCTGGGGTGGGTGGGGGGAATAGAGGCTTTGAGGACCCCACCAGTGTTCATATAGGGGGTGTCCCAGCTATTGCTTGGGCTATTTGGAGAGCTGAAGAAAATAAATCTTCTCTCCTTCACTTCTTTTTTCTTCATCCTGCAGGTGCCACCAGGAAAACCTTTGCACAAAGTTCTGCTTGCAGGATCCAATCTGGGTCAGTCACCAAGGCCAGAGGTTTCATCTTCTCGGCTTTTGGACTCATGCTAGAGCCCCTCCCTCCTCCTGCCCATCGTTCAACCTTTTGGCCAAAGTTCTGCTTGTTCAAATTTCCTTCGATAGAAATCCCTGGAAGTGAGCAGCCCCTGGAGACTATGCAGAGGGGGGAACACTTTGGCCAAAGGTCCCCCCAGAGGAATCAGGGGAGACTCTCCAAATGCTCCGATTGTAGGAAATCCTTTGCTTACCGGTCCCTCCTTTTGATCCACCGGAAGCTGCACACGGGGAATGGATCCCACCTGTGTTTCCTTTGTGGGAAATCCTTTCCTGGAGTGTGGAGCTTTGCCAAACATCTCCGGAGCCACCCAGGACTGAAGCCTTACAAATGCGGAGAGTGCAGGGAGCGTTTTGCTAAAGGCTCGGACCTTGGAGCCCATCAGCGAATCCACCAGGGAAAGAGATCTCAGGAGTCCTGGAAGCGCTGGGGAAGATTTCCTGAGAGATGGCATTTCTCTAGGCCTCAGAACAGCCCGACTGAAGAGAAGCCCTGCAAGTGTGTGCAATGTGGGCTATGCTTTTCCCAAACCTCGCAGCTGCTTAAACATCAGCAAATCCACACCGGAGGGAAACCTTATCAATGTCTGGAGTGTGGGAAATCTTTCCGTTATAAACAATGGTTTCAAAGACATGAGAAAATTCACACAGCGCAGAGTCCTTATAAATGCCTAGAATGTGGGAAGTGCTCATCTCTTTGCAAACATAATAAAACACACACAAAGGACGAAAGCAAAACATGCCTAGAATGTGGGAAATCTTTTTCCAGGAAATGGTGCCTGCTGCAACATCAGAGAATTCACACTGGGGAAAAACCCCACAAATGCCAAGAATGTGGGAGATGTTTTTGCACAAAGTCACAGCTAATTCGACATCAGAAAATTCATACTGGAGAAAGACCCCATCAATGCCCAGACTGTGGGAGATGTTTTATTCAGAAGGGACACCTAATTCGACATCAGAAACTTCACACTGGGGATAGAGACTATAAATGCCCAAAATCTGAGAAAAGATTTGTGGGTTCTTCTGAACTTCGGAAACCCCAAAGAACACACTGTGGAGAAAAACTATATAAATGTAACGATTGTGATAAATGTTTTTTTAAAAAGTCACATCTTTTTGAACATCAGAGTATCCATACAGGTGTGAAGCCCTATATGTGCATCGAGTGTGGAACATTTTTCCGTACAATACAATGCCTCAGAATGCATGAGAACGTTCACAGAGGGGAAAAAAAGTTCAAATGTTTAGAATGTGGGAAAGCATTTGGTCGTTCATCACATCTTAGAATTCACTGGCAAACCCACACGGGTGAAAAATGCCACAAGTGCTCAGTGTGTGAGAAATCTTTTCGTTGCAAACATTATCTTACAAAACATGAGAGGATTCACAAAGGAGTGAAGTCTTCCAAGCCTGTGCCAAAAAATGAAAAGTGCCCAGAATGTGGGCGGTGTTTTCGCTACAAGTCACACCTAATTCGACATCAGAGACGTCACACTAAAGACAGACCCTATCAATGCTCAGAATGTGAGAAAACATTTGTGGAGGCTGCTGAACTTCGGAGACATCAGAAGGGGCACACAGGAGAGAGGCCCTATAAATGTGGGGAGTGTGGGAAAAGTTTTCTCACAGCAACACTGCTTCGGGTTCATCTGAGAATCCACACGGGGGAGAAGCCATACCTATGTGTGGAGTGTGGGAAAGGTTTTTCCAGAAAACAACACCTTGGGAGGCATCAAAAGATCCATTCACGAGTGAAGCCATAGAGATGCACATAGTGTTGTAATGTTTTGTTCAAAAGGGAGACATGAGAAAAATGACATGGGAAAAGCCCTAATAGGCCCTGATGGTAGAACAGTTTTTCATAGTTGTTCAACTCTTAGAAGCCACATAAGAGATCATAAAGAGGAGAAAAATTAGAAACTCTTAGATCGTGGGAGAGCATTTTCTTGTCAATCGTTCCTTAAAAATCAAACTCTAATCCATATAGCAAGAGATGCAGTTTAAATGCTTGAAGTGTGATGTATCAGGGCTTAGAATGTGGCAAAGTTTTTTATCTGATCATCAGATCTTCAGATGCACATGTAAAATCCACACAGGAGGAAAATCTTGCAGGTGTGAGTAACATGAGAATTCTTTTCCTTGCCAATTGGAGCGTCTCGCCTCCTGGAATTTGTCCATTAAAATTGCCTCCTTGGAAATTTTTTTTCCTAACTTCAATGTTGTTATAATTTTTAAAACAAATTAATTCTAAGACATGAAAATGAAAATCTGATATGAGTGTGGAAACCTAATATCCAATGTGAAATTGTTGGGAACCGTATAAGGACTACTTATACAGGAAGGTGGGACTAGAAGTCTGTGCCTCTGTTATTCTGTGGTAGGTCCCTTCTAGCCCTTTGATTCTAAGAATTTAGGTTTAGGTTTATTAGATTTATATGCCGTCCTTCTCCCAAGGACTCAGGGCGGCGTACAACATTAAAAGAAACACATAATACAAAAGAAAAGGAAAAAAAAGAATATCCCAAACCCAATTAAAATTGACAATGACATTTTTTAAAAAAGAATTTGAATTAAAATTAACAGTGATCAATAATTTGTTTTGTTTTGTTCAGGCCAGGCTGGCTTGCTGGAAAAGCCAACTTTTTAGCGTCGGAAGGACCGGAGGTCGGGGATTGTACGAAGCTCCGGGAGCAGCTTATTCCAGAGGGAAGGCGCTCCCACAGAGAAGGATCTCCCCCTGGGGGTCACTAGCCGACACTGTCTGGCTGACGGCACCCTGAGGAGCCCAACTCTGTGTGATCGCACTGGACGGTGGGAGGCTACTGGTGGCAGTAGGTGGTCTCGCAAGAACCCTGGGCCTAAGCCATGGAACGCTTTAAAGGTCATAATTAGTACCTTGAATCGCACCCGGAAGACAACCAGCAACCAGTGCAGGCCGCCTAAAAGGGGTGTAACATGGGAGCACCTGGGTGCCCCCATGATAACCCGCGCAGCCGCATTCTGGATCAGTTGAAGCTTCCGGGTGCTCTTCAAGGGCAGCCCCATGTAGAGAGCGTTACAGTAGTCCAGGCGAGAGAGGACGAGGGCATGAGTGACTGTGCACAGAGCATCCTGATCCAGGAAGGGGCGCAACTGACGTACCAGGTGAACTGGTAAAAGGCCCCGCTGGTCACGGCCGTCAGGTGTTCTTCTAAACTAAGCCGCGTATCCAGGAGGACGCCCAGATTGCGGGCCCTCTCTGAGGGGGCTAAAATTTCTCCCCCTATCATCAAAGATGGAGCAAGATGCACAAATCGGGATGACGGAAACCACAGCCACTCCGTCTTGGAGGGATTGAGCTTGAGCCTGTTCCTCCCCATTCAGATCCGCACAGCCTCCAGGCATCGGGACATCACGTCGAGGGCATCATTTGGGTGGTTTGGGGTAGAGATGAAAAGTTGGGTATCATCAGCAAATTGATGATACCGTACCCCAAAACCACGGATGATCTTACCCAGTGGTTTCATATATATGTTGAACAGGAGGGGTGAGAGAACCGACCCCTGGGGCACCCCACAAGTGACGCACCTCGGGGTCAATCCCTGCCCTCCAGTCAACACAAACTGCGACCGATCCGACAGATAGGAGGAGAACCACCGTAAAACGGTGCCCCCCACTCCCAACCCCTCGAGTCGTCGCAGTAGGATACCATGGTCGATGGTATTGAAAGCCACTGAGAGGTCTAATAGGACCAGGACAGAGGAGCAGCCCCTGTCCCGGGCCCGCCAGAGATCATCGACCAATGCCATCTCTGTGCTGTATCTGGGCCTGAAACCCGACTGAAACGGATCCAGGTAGACAGCTTCATCCAGGGACTGGGGAAGCTGACGTTCTACCGCATTCTCAACAACCTTCGCTACAAAGCAAAGGTTGGAGACGGGACGATAGTTGGCTAAAGAAGCTGGGTCCAGTGAAGGCTTCTTAAGGATGGGCCTCACCACCGCCTCCTTCAAGGCGGTGGGAAAGAACCCCTCTCTCAACAAAGCATTGGTAATCGCCTGGAGCCAGCCTCGTGTCACCTCCCAGGAAGCCGAGACTAACCAAGAGGGACACGGGTCCAGCACACAAGTGGCAGCACTGAGTCTCCCCATAATCCTGTCCATGCCCTCGGGGGTCACAGGATCAAACTCATCCCAGATGGTCTCCACAAGATTCATCCCCGTCGACTCGCCCGAATCTACCCAGTCAGAGTCCAAGCCTGTCCGGATCTGAGCGATTTTATCCTGCAGATACTGAACAAATTCTTCAGTCCTACCCTGCAAGGGGTCTTTCCCAGCTCCTTGGTTAAGTAAGGAGCGGGTCACCCTAAACAGGGTGGCTGGGCAGTTATCTGCGGATGCGATAAGAGCGGAAAAATGCCGTTTTGCCGCTTTTATTGCCACTAAGTAGGATTTAATATGAATTCTTACTAGTGTTCGATCAGATTCAGACCGGCTGGCCCTTCAACCACTCTCTAGACGTCTTTTTCGGCGTTTCATCTCCCGGAGCTCCTTGGTAAACCAGGGAGCTACCCGGGATCGTGACCGGGTCAGAGGCCGCAAAGGCACAACACGATCCAAAGCCCCAGTGGCTGCCCTATCCCAGGCTTCCACTAGGGCTTCAGTCGAGTTGTGAGCAAGGGATTCAGGAAAAGTCCCAAGCTTCATCAGGAATCTTTCAGGGTCCATCAGCTGCCTGGGGCGGAACCATCTAGTCGGTTCCGCCTCTGTGCGGTGAGGGGTAGCAGTATGGAAGTCAAGCCTGATGAGGAAATGATCTGACCATGACAAGGGTTGGATAGAAATATCCCCTAAATCTAGATCATTTATCCACTGCCCAGAGACAAAAATCAGATCGAGCGTGTGTCCCCCATTATGGGTGGGGTCTTGAATTAACTGAGTTAGGTCCATAGCCGTCATGGAAGCCATGAACTCCCGAGCTGACTCAGATGTCTCGCCAATGGAAAGCAGATTGAAATCCCCCAGGATCATAAGCCTGGGGAAATCAACCGCCAATCTACCTAACACATCCAGCAATTCCGGCAGGGCCGATGAAACGTAGCAGGGAGACAGGTACGTAACAAAAAGGTCCACCTGAACTCCAAAGCCCCATTTCACAAAAAGACTTACACCTGCCTATCTGAGGCACAGTGACCTCCTGAGGTCTGAGACTTTCCCTAATAACCACCACCACCCCTGCCCTGCCCTGGGCTCTCGGCTGGTGAAATGCCTGGAAGCCTGGTGGGCATAATTCACTAAGGGGAACACCCCCCTCTTGGCCCAACCAGGTCTCCATAATGCATGCCAGGTCCGCTCTACCCTCTTGTATGAGGTCGTAAATGAGGGGAGCCTTATGTACGATTGACCTGGCATTAAGTGACACCAGCCGGAGACCAGGGTCCTGTAATCCCGAGCACCCAGGTGTGAGAAGGGTGATGAGGGTCGGAATGCGCGATCGCTCTTAAACAGCGGACCCGCGTCCCCCAAACATAATTTGTCCCCACCATATCTGCCTCTCCCACAAACAGTAGAGATGGTGAACCCCCCAATGGAATGGCTTAATGTCTCCCCCGGAATCCCAACCCTTCCCAGCACTCCTGACCTGTGCCCATTAGTTAGCTCTGTCCTATGCCCTGGCAGACTCCCCCCCCCCCCAAGCCTGTCTGAGCAATCTGAATCAACCCCCCCCCTGCCCTCCCTTTAAAATTTGATTTAAAAACCCCTGTAGAAAACCCCTATGAAGTCTCTTCTTTGCATGCCACCTCTCAGGATTCCAAAATCCGTCATTAAGGAAGCATCTTAATTTGAAAATAAAAAGGGAAATGGATGAAAAGTAAAAGGAGGGTTCATTTAGTGTCCATTCAAAGTTACAGTGGCACTGAAAAAAGTGACTTATGACCATGTCTCAGCAACCCCATGGTCATGTGATCAAAATTCAGATGCTTGATCACTGACTCACATTTATGACGGTTGCAGTGTCCCAGGGTTACCTTATCCCCTTTTGCGATCTTTTGTCAAGCAAAGTGAAGGGTGAAGTCAGATTCACTTAACAACCATGAGACTAGCTATACAACTGCAGTGTTTTACTTAACAAGTGTGGGAAGAATGGTCGTAAAATGGAGAAAACTCAAGTGTTTCACTTGTCAACAGAAATGTTGGGTTCAGTGGTTTGCTGATTGTGTGTGTGCCCTTAAAAAAAACCTGCTCTGAAAGGAAGGAAAACGGCTGAGGAGCGGCAATCTGACACCCCCCCCCCCCCCGATCAGCTAAGCTTCAGAAGCTGAAATAGAGGTAGGTCTAACCGAGGGATCCATCAAGAAAAAACAGAACCAATTTCTTTTCCGGATGCACCTCATAATATTCTAATATATCTAGGATGACTCTTGTATTATTTTTAATGTGTCTGTGATAAAAAAATCCATTTTGCTCTGAATGTATTCATTCATTTAGCACTTGTTTAATTCTTCCTGCCATAATTGCTGCAAATAATTTATAATTGGAATTCAATAGTGAAATTGGTTTATAGTTTTGAATTTCTTGTAAGTTAGCTGCTTCTTTAGGGATGAGCGATATTGCTTCCGTCCATGATTCAAGCATCTTGGCTTTTCCTAAAACTTCATTAAACATTTCCAATCCTACTTCCTCCAATATTATTTGATTATATTTGTATAATTCCACTGGGATTCCGTCTGATCCTGGGGTTTTAGTCTAATTTGCCACTTTTCTTCCGATTTTCATTTTTCAATCTGTATGCCAGCCATCGTCTGGGTTTGTTGGCTTCTTCAAAGAAATATTTTTTACCACTTAAATTTTCTGTGCTAATTCTTTTTCGGTTATTATTTAATTATGTTTTATCATCTCTCTTTTTTGCTCCACTGATTAATTGTCCTCCCTGTTAGGAAGTTTCTCCTTAATTCCAGCTTGCTTCTCTCTGTGGGAAGTTATCATCCAGCCCTCTCGCAGAACTATAAAATATCCTAGGAAATATTGAAAAGGCAGAATATTTCTCTGGATGTGAAAAGAAAGAAACATGCTTTAAAAGACAGAATAGTTGCCTGTAGCTTCCTGCCCATCCCCACTTTGTCAATAGGCCATTGAGAAGACCAGGCTAGCCCACTTTACATAATAAAGACTTCTCCACTGCAGCTCCAGGGGGAAGGGATATTAGTCAACTCTCCACATGGCATCTGAGAACTCATCTATACCTGGATTCAAAATACAGTCTAGAGAGTAGCCCCCTGCATGGCACCATGGGAGTCTCACAACCAATCAGAATACATTTATTACACAGGACCAGGAAACAGAGAGGTGAGACTAAACAGGGTATAAAAAGCCTAGCAAGCTCCTCCTTCAGCCCTTCTCTCTTCTTCTCCACCAACATTGAAGCATGTGATCACCTTTTCTGTTCAGGGCTCAAGCCATGTGGCCTTGTCCAACAATAAACCATCTTTCCAAGCAGCCTTCATGTCTCCAGTGTCGTCTTCCCCAATTGGAGCTGAACCCAGAAGGACATTTCTTTCAACATCTCCTTGATTAGCTTCCATCCAACATTTCTCGTCCTGCCTTCTGGTGCTTGGAGAGTAGGCTGACCTCCTTTTCATTCTGGCAGCCCCTCAAATACTGGAAAACCATTCTAGGTAGGACACATATTCAATCTGTGCTGGCCCAAAGAACAGGGTCTATGAATACCTACATGGATTGTACTCTGTACACAATTAACTCTACCTGGAACATATAAATCCTATGAGGGGTCTTTGCAGTTTCTCTCACATCATATAGAATCATCTCCCCCACCCAAACTGAGCAAAAGGAAAAGGCAGGGATCATCCCCAGTTCAGGCAGGCAAATGGGGGGCAACAGGGATTCTGTCAGCCACCCCCCTCATCATATGAAGAAAAGGGGAGGGGAGGTCAGCTCCACAGGGCGCATCCCAGCATGGCTTTCATTCTGGGGTGGGGGTGGGGAATAGAGGCTTTGAGGACCCCACCAGTGTTCATATAGGGGGTGTCCCAGCTATGGTTTGGGCTATTTGGATAGCTGAAGAAAATAAATCTTCTCTCCTTCACTTCTTTTTTCTTCATCCTACAGGTGCCACCAGGAAAACCTTTGGACAAAGTTCTGCTTGCAGGATCCAATCTGGGTCAGTCACCAAGGCCAGAGGTTTCATCTTCTCGGCTTTCGGACTCATGCTGGAGCCCCTCCCTCCTCCTGCCCATCGTTCAACCTTTTGGCCAAAGTTCTGCTTGTTTGAATTTCCTTCAATAGAAATCCCTGGAAGTGAGCAGCCCCTGGAGACTATGCAGAGGGGGGAACACGTTGGCCACAGGTCCCCCCAGAGGAATCAGGGGAGACTCTCCAAATGCTCCGATTGTGGGAAATCCTTTGCTTACCGGTCCCTCCTTTTGATTCACCGGAAGCTGCACACGGGGAATGGATCCCACCTGTGTTTCCTTTGTGGGAAATCCTTTCCTGGAGTGTGGAGCTTTGCCAAACATGTCCGGAGCCACCCAGGACTGAAGCCTTACAAATGTGGAGAGTGCAGGGAGCGTTTTGCTAAAGGCTCGGACCTTGGAGCCCATCAGCGAATCCACCAGGGAAAGAGATCTCAGGAGTCCTGGAAGCGCTGGGGAAGATTTCCTGAGAGACGGCGTCTCTCTAGGCCTCAGAACAGCCCGACTGAAGAGAAGCCCTGCAAGTGTGTGCAATGTGGGCTGTGCTTTTCCCAAACCTCGCAGCTGCTTAAACATCAGCAAATCCATACCGGAGGGAAACCTTATCAATTTCTGGAGTGTGGGAAATCTTTCCGTTACAAACAATTGTTTAGAAGACATGAGAAAATTCACAAAGCGCAGAGTCCTTATAAATGCCTAGAATGTGGGAAGTGTTTCACTCGGAGCTCATCTCTTTGCAAACATCATAAAACACACACAAAGGACGAAAACAAAATGTGCCTAGAATGTGGGAAATCTTTTTCCAGCAAATCATCCCGGCTGAAACATCAGAGAATTCACACTGGGGAAAAACCCTTTCAGTGCCCAAAATGTGGGAGATGTTTTGGCTATAAATCATGTCTAATCAGACATCAGAAAATTCACACCGGAGAAAGACCCCATCAATGCCCAGACTGTGGGAGATGTTTTATTCAGAAGGGACACCTAATTCGACATCAGAAACTTCACACTGGGGATAGACCCTATAAATGCCCAAAATGTGAGAAAAGATTTGCAGGTTCTTCTGAACTTAGGAAACACCAAAGAACGCACTGTGGAGAAAAACTATATAAATGTAATGATTGTGATAAATGTTTTTCTTTTAAAGAAACTCTTTTTGAACATCAGAGTATCCATACAGGTGTGAAGGCCTATATGTGCATCGAGTGTGGAACATTTTTCCGTACAGTACGAAGCCTGAGAAGTCATGAGAACGTTCACAGAGGGGGAAAAAAGTTCAAATGTTTAGAATGTGGGAAAGCATTTGCTTATGGATCATCCCTTAGAATTCACTGGCAAACCCACACGGGTGAAAAATGCCACAAATGCTCAGTGTGTGAGAAATCTTTTAACCGTAAATATACACTTTGGAAGCATCAGAGAAGCCACTTAGAGAAGCAATATAAATGTCCAGAATGTGAGAAAACTTTCCGTAGCAGATATTATCTTAGAAAACACGAGATGATTCACAAAGGAGAGGAGCCTTCCAAGCCTGTGCAGAAAAATGAAAAGTGCCCAGAATGTGGGCGGTGTTTTGGCTACAAGTCACACCTAATTCGACATCAGAGACTTCACACTAAAGACAGACCCTATCAATGCTCAGAATGTGAGAAAACATTTGTGGAGGCTGCTGAACTTCGGAGACATCAGAAGGGGCACACAGGAGAGAGGCCCTATAAATGTGGGGAGTGTGGGAAAAGTTTTCTCACAGCAACACTGCTTCGGGTTCATCTGAGAATCCACACGGGGGAGAAGCCATACCTATGTGTGGAGTGTGGGAAAGGTTTTTCCCAAAAACAACACCTTGGGAGGCATCATAAGATCCATTCACGAGTGAAGCCATAGAGATGCAGAGTGTTGTAATGTTTTGTTCAAAGGGGAGACATGAGAAAAATGACATGGGAAAAGCCCTAATAGGCCCTGATGGTACAACAGTTTTTCATAGTTGTTCAACTCTTAGAAGCCATATAAGAGATCATAAAGGGGAGAAAAATTAGAAACTCTTAGATCGTGGGAGAGCATTCTCTTGTCAATTGTACCTTAAAAATCAAACTCTAATCCATATAGCAAAAGATGCAATTTAAAAGCTTGAAGTGTGATGTATCAGGGCTTGGAATGTGGCAAAGTTTTCTATATGATCATCAGATCTTCGGATGCACATGAAAAATCCACACAGGAGGAAAACCTTGCAGGTGTGAGTAACATGTGCTTTGTGCGCATGTGTGAGCTGCGGAATGGTCGGTTGCTTTTCGCTCTGGCGAGACAGGCAGAAGGAATGCTGAAAACACCACCGGTTTCAGCTACAAGTCTTTCAGAAAGGAGCCCTAATGGTAGAGTATGACCCAGGGGACTCGGGCAGGCGATCAGCTGGGGAGTCACTGTTCTCGGCTGGCTCCCAGCCTATGCGGTGTTTTTGCTCGTTTCTTTGGCCGAGCAGCGAAGATGGCGGTTTCATGCTGGCGACGCCGCTTCCGGCAGTGTTAACGAGGCCGGCGCCTTGCAACTCTATTTCCTGTTCGGGAGACCCAGCAGAGCCACTCTGGACTGGACTGAACAGGGGACTATCGTGCCAGGGAGGGGGTAGCTCGCCCGGATGGTGCCAAAGGAGATCGATCGGCAGGTTTTGTTGTCACCGTTATGCCCCCCCCAGGCACCCCCCCTCGCGTATCACCTCAACAGCTTGCAGCGACCCTGCCGGTCTTGTTCCGGCTTTCTATTTATTTTTATGACACTGGAAGGAGCCTGTGGATTTGCACCAGTCTATCATCAGCATTGGAGAGTGGGGTGGCCGATTCACGCGGCGCTGGATGGCAGCCTTGGATGGAAGGGGGCTTTTCTTGGTGTCTTTGCGACCATCCCCCCACCCCCCTGGCTCTACTCGATCAGAGCCTCTTTGCAGTGCAACCCTCCCCCGCCTTCTTCTGCAATTACGGAGTCTACTTCCTTTCTTTACCACCTTTACCATCTGGCTCTCTCTGTTTACTTTGTTTACGAACTTGGACTCTCGGACTTCCAGAGCTACGCCGCTGCTCCTTTTGTTGCGACTACGGCTGCCCACCGCTACCCCAAGAATATTATTCCAACTATCAGGGACATCACTCCATCTGCCCTCTATTTTACAATCGCCCACCCAACACGGCTTTCTTTTGGACCTTGACTTTGGGTGCTCTTCAGGACCTGAGGAAGGGAGAGGGGCGGAGCAGCTCTCCCTCCTCCTTCCGCATCATTAACTATCTTAACCGTACTTGCGCAGTGCTCCGCACATTTTAGGAATGTAGTGTGAATGGTGTGCCTGGCTGATGTTTGTACCCACCTTTTTAACCTCATATTGTTGTATTTTTTGTGTTTAATTAACATATGTGGGGATTGCATGGATGAGTGGCTGTGCATGTATGTGAGGACTGAGAGTACAGCCTGGTGCCTCCTCTACTGAGTGCTATTGCAGAAGTGGTAGGGGGCCCAGGCCTACCTCCCATCCCAGAATGAGTGAGAAAAATCGCCTGCCGGATGGAGCGGAGGCTGTGGGAGGGGATATGGGGTCTACGGGTGCGGGGGTGGGCCGGAGCCTTCTCTGTTGCAGCTCCAGCCCTTTGGAACGACCTCCCCATGGAGATCCGGACCCTTACTACCCTCCCGGCCTTCTGCAAAGCCACCAAGTCCTGGCTGCTCCAGCAGGCCTGGGGGCTTGTGAAATATCCAGCTCCACGGTAACTGTGAATGTTCTGTATTTTAAAGTGTTGTTTTGTTTATTTACCCCCTTCCCTTGTTTATTGTAAGCCGCCCGGAGTCCTTTGGGAGTGGGTGGCATACAAGACCAATAAACTCAAACTCAACTCAAACATGAGAATACTTTTCCTTTCCAATTGGAGTGTCTTGCCTCCTGGAGTTTGTCCATTAAAATTTCCTCCTTGGAAATTTTCTTTACTAAGTTAAATTGTGTTATAATTTTTAAAATAAATTATTTCCAAGACATGAAAATGAAAATTTGATGTGTGTGTGGAAACCTAATATCTAATGTGAAATTGTCGGAAAGCGTATAAGGACTCCTTATACGGAAAGGTGGGACTAGAAGCCTGTGCCTCTGTCATTCTGTGGTAGGTCCCTTCTAGCCCTTTGATTCTAAGAATTTGAAAAGAAAAAGGGAAATGGATGAAAAGCAAAAGGAGGGTTCATTTAGTGTCCATTCGAAGTTACAGTGGCACTGAAAAAACTGACTTATGATCATGTCTCAGGAACCCCATGGTCGTGTGATCAAAATTCAGATGCTTGACCACTGACTCACATTTATGACGGTCGCAGTGTCCCAGGGTCACCTGATCCCCTTTTGAGACCTTTTGACAAGCAAAGTGAAGGGTGAAGTCAGATTCACTTAACAACCATGAGACTAGCTATACAACTGCAGTGTTTCACTTAACAAGTGTGGGAAGAAAGGTGGTAAAATGGGGAAAACTCACAGGGTTGGGCCTGCCCTGGGTGTTGGTCTGCTGCCCTGGTGGCTCGCCGTCGGAGTGGGTTGATGTGCCAGCGCCACATTTGCCCATCATTGAGCTGGACCCTATAAGAGTAGGGTCCAGTTAGTTGCGTGATTTGTACGAGAAGCCACCTTGGTTTGGCCCCATAGTTGTGGGTGTAGACGGGGTCTCCCACATTAAAGGCCCATGTGTTGCTTGCAAGGGGGCTTTTTTCTGCTGCATAACCGGGGTGCAGCCGGTCCAGGGTTCTCTGGAGCTGGCGACAAATAAGTTGTTCTGCAGAACTTTGCTTGATGACCGGGCACGGGGCTGTTCCAAACCTCTTGTAGCCACAGGCACTGAGTAAATAGCCTCTTTTACGGCCACTAGAGAAACCAGTGAAGTCGTTTGCCTCCAGGAAGCACTCAAACCTCTCAAGGTAGGCGTCCCATATTTCAGTGGCCGGGCTGAATGCTGTGAATGCTATTAGGTAAGCCATCCTTAGAAGGACAGAACATGAGGAATTAGCCTTGGAGCAATGTCTTGTCGCCAGTAAGTTGAGGCAGCTCTAATAGTGACTTTGCTTCTTTCCTTTACCTCAGACCTGATCCCATCCCCGTCGCCAGTGTTCTGTAGGGAGAACGAGGCAGACAGGAACTAAGGGAAGGCAGGTTGAAGCTAACACAACCTTTTATTACAGTACCCTACAACTCAACGTAAGGCAAACCTCGAACCAGCAAACAACAAAATATTTGACAGCTGCTTTTATACCAGAGCTGTCAAATGCTTAATCAATAGAATTGCTGGATTTTCCCGCCAGCTGGCTCCTCGCGTCTTAGCCAATCAGGAGCTAGCAATGCAAGACAATGGTGTCATAGTCTCGAGGACTTAACACTTGACAACAGAAATTTTGGGTTCAATGTTGGTCGTAAGTAGAGGACTACCTCTAGATGATAAATTGAGAGTTCTTAGAAGAGGAACACGGAGAAGACAAGGTGAAGACAAAAGAATGTGGAGATGTTTTGATGAAAAGTCACACCTAGTTTAAACATCAGAGGCTTCACACCTGAGAGAGACCCTATCAATGCCCAGAAGGTGAGAATAGATTTGTGGATTCTTCTGAACTACAGAGGCACCAGGAGGGGCAGGAAGGAGGCACTATAAATGTGGGGAGTGTGGGAAAAGTTTTACCTGAAAACAAAACCTTAGGAATAATCATGCTGGAATGAAGCCATTCAGATGCATAGAGCACTGGTGGATTCCTACCGGTTTGCTGATTGTGTGTGCGCACTTAAAAGAAACTTGCTCTGAAAGGAAGGAAAAGAGCGGAGGAGAGGCAATTCAATTTCCCTCCCCAATCAGCTGGGCTTCAGAAGCTGAAATAGAGGTAGGTCTAACCCTAGGGGCTGGTGGGTGGGCCCCTTTTTCTTTTTTTAATATATTTTTATTTTTCAATTTAAAATAGTGTTGCACAGCTATTATGGCCATACAATCATATATATGTACACAATCTCATCCATTAGCTGTCAGTCTACTTAGTACATTATCTATCCTTCTATCCAATCACATTGTTTACAGTTTGTTCCAGTCTTGTCACCTTGTCTTATACCAATAACAAAATCTCTTCCGAACTTCATAATATTCTGACTCTCCTTTCTTTTTTAATTCTAGAGTGAACCTTATCTGCTTCCGCACAGGCCAAACTTTTCCTAATTATGTCTAACTCTGATGGGATACTTCCTTTTCCCCAATACTGCGCATGGGTTATTTGCACCGCTGTCAATACATGGATAACTAAATAAAGCGCATCCTTCTTATACCTCTCTGGTTTTATACCTTGGAGGAAAATTTCTGGTTTGAACAGAATTTGATCTCCCACCATTTGTTCAGCCATAATTGTACCATTCTCCAATATCTTTTTGCCTCGTTGCATGTCCACCACATATGGAAAAAGATTCCTGGTGTTTTCTTGCACTTCCAACAATTTGGGGCCAAATTTTTAAACATTTCAGAGATGGGGAAAGGTGCCATGTGTAGAACATCTTGTATAGAATTTCCTTGTAGTTCGTGGCCATTGTTCATTTCCGATTGAGTGTCCAAAGTCTTTCCATTTAGCCAATTCAACATTGCAACCAATTTTTTTTGCCCAGGCAACCATAGTTTCTTTAACATGTTCTTCCTCAAGTTTACATTCAAGCAGATATCTGTACAACATTTAATGAAAATTTTGATTAAAGTGGGTGGGCCCACTTTCAAAGCAACAGAACCGGTTTGCTCTCTGCTTGATGGAAGAGCTACCGGTTTGGGAGAAATGGTGCGAACCGGTAGAAACCCACCACTGGCATAGAGTGCGATCAAGTTTTGCTCAAAAGCGACACATCAGAAAAATGACATGGGAAAATCCCCACCATGCCCTGATGGTGGAACAGTGTCCAATAGTGGATCAAACTCCGAAAATCATATAGAAGTTTGTAAGCTTTCTTAAATTTTAGGAAAAGTTAAAGTACAAGAAAAGAAAGGAGAAAGAACTGAAAAAAAAAGAAAGGGAGTGAGGGAAAAACAAAATTGAAGAGGGCAGACAAAATGTGAAAAAAGCTATAGAGATAAAAGAAGTTTCCAACTTTCTTCACTGAAGGTAAAATCCTAAGTACCAATAATTCGTGTGATGCTTGTGATGCTACATATTTTCATATATGGTGGACATGTCGTAATGTCAAGGCATTTTGGATAAAAATATGGTGGATCCTGCAAAACATCTTTAAAAGAAGGATAAAATTTACCCCCCAGTTGTTTTTACTGGGTATATGTATTGATTTTACAGCAGCAGAGACTAATTTGATTCTGTATTTAATAACGGCAGCAAGACTCTTGGTGGCGCAGTATTGGAAGAAGAAAGATTTACCTACAATTCAAGAATGGACTTTGAAAGTTATGAACTTAGCCGAAATGGCCAAAATCTCAGCATATCTCAAAGAACATTCAAAGGAGAGATATAAACGAGACTGGAAAAAGTGGATTGATTACATAAAAAGTAAATATGGGACTAAGAAACTCCAGATAGCTTATGCTTAGTATCAGTAATAATTTAAATTGTTTAAAATTTGGGTAACAGTAAGAAGCTGAGTTCAATGTAGAGATATTTTAGACTGTGATTGTTCAAAAATTATACCACGTATGGTCTTTGGGAAGTCGGGGGGAGGGAAGGGAGGTGGGGATTTAGGGGGAGGGGGGAGGGGGGAAATACAATATGTGTTAAATTCCATGATTGTATTTGTATACTGTGGCTTTTCAATGTTAGTGCGAAAATAGAACAAACCGAATATACTGGAAGGTAATAGATACCGAAGGAAAGAGTCGAGTGAAAGAAGAAGGAGGGTGGAGAGGGTGAGAGAGAGGAGGAGGAGAAGGGAGGGAGGGAATGGAGAGGGAGTGATAGGGTTAAGGTTAGAAAGAAGGGGAGGGGAAGTAGGCGTAGAGGGATGTGTGAGAAGGAAGAATGAAAGTTGGAGGGGGTTGAAAGAGGGTGTATGGCAGGCCAAGGTGGTATACTGGGTTTGTATTGTAGAGGGCACTTTCTATATAAGTGAGGGCCGTGTTTATTATTCAATGTTATATGCCCTGATTAAGCACAGTGAATATGTGATTGTATAGAATGAAAACATAATAAAATATATATTAAAAAAATAATAATAATACAAAATGTGGAAAAAGCTATAGAGATAAAAGAAGCTTCCAACTTTCTTCACTAAAGATAAAATCCGAAGTACCAATAATTCCTTAAATTAGAATAAACCATAACAAAGAGTATTTTTATCATTATAAACATGTATATCCATAAAGTAAAGCGGCACAGCAAATATCATGGCTACCATCATTCTGATCTTAAGATTCTGTCGATTCTAGCCTACATCAACAAAGTAAGAATTCCCGGACTCTTCTGGGTTTCCCTTTGTGATTCAGCCTCTCTTGAAGAGCTGATACCCGTCTTGACCCCAATATCATTTTTCTTTCCAAAACAGGCAAGGCAAAGTCTCATTAAAATTAGCTCCTATTCCCTGGGGTTTCTTTGCAACCCTCCAAGTGTTTCAAACCGTAAATTTGTGAACATGTTTAAGCATTCCAGATTGGGCTAAAGTTCATCTCTGAGTTTTTGTACATTTTGTATCATGATACAAAAAAGGTGTTGAAACTAGAAAAGGATGCAGGGAAGAGCAAGAAAGATAAGTAGGGCAATGGAGGCTACAGCATCCCGCTGTTCCATGCATGCAGGCAGGCTTTCGTGGAGCCTGGGGAGGGTGAAATCAGTTGCCACAGGTTCCCCATCACGGGCATAGGATCTCTTGCTGGGGGGAGAGGGAGTGTTGAGTTTGAGCACCTCCAGGTTCCTTTCCAAGTCTGTTACTCTGTCGGCTTTCACACCTGTGGCTTGGAAAGTGTTACACACCCACCAGTCATTCCCATCAATGCCCAGAATGTGACAAACTATTTGAGACACCAGAAGAGGCACACGGGGCAAACTACGATGAAAGCAAAGCCCATGGAATGTTCTTTCTTGATGCCCAGAGATACACCAAAGTCCCTCGGGAATAGGGCGGCATACAAGTATAATAAACAAAAATACACAATAAGGGAAACATGTCGCCCATTTTCTACAATTGGCAAAAGCATCACATCCAACCTCTGATCCACCTGTCTCATCCACTTGCAGTTTCGATGCCGCATTTCCCCACAACCCACCCGGAAAGAGGCGCCCCCGAGTGGAGACGGAGCTCCTTGGGAAGGGACGAAAGGCAGGGAATTAAACTTTCGCCCTTTGCACCTGGCGGGAGGAGGAGGGGGGGTTCCTTCCACCTCCACGGGGCTGCCTCTGCTGCAAGGAGACCCGCCGGCGGGCAATGAATGGATGGAGGGCTTGGCTGACTTCCAGGGCTGGAAGGGAAGGAGGGGCTAGAGCGTCTCCCACACTCTGCAAGGGAGGAATGGGGACCGGAAAAGGCGGGAAAAGAAGCGTCCGTGGATCCTCTCTAGGAGCCTGCTCTCGGTCTCCCTCTCCACCTTAGATGGGAGCTGAATTTCGGGTAGTTTTCCTGCCTTTTTCCCCACTTGCGGCATTTTGGGCGGCTGTGCAACTTCTGGGCCTCCGGTCCGGGCAGGTGGGGCTCCCGCTCTCCCTCGGGCTGCCAGGAGGGCTTCTCCCCGCCAGGAGGAAGGTAGCCCCGAATCGGTGCCAGGAGGAAGGTGCGGGTGGATCCTGGGCTGGACCGGGAGCCTCTGGGCAAAGGGGGGTGGGGGAGCCTCGCCCCACGGAGGGAAAGGGGGCTTCTCCAAGGGTTATTAAGGGGGGGGGATTATTGGGTGGCTGAAAGAAATACCCGTCCTTCTCTCTTCAATGGGAGTTGGATGGTTTTTCTTTAGGGGAAGAAAAAGAGTTCAAATGGCTTGAATTGAGTTGACTTGAGTTCACTTTCTTTCGCCTTTATTTAAATGGTAGAGAATGAATATTCTTTGCTTTTTTAAAAGAAATACTTTCAAACATACAAAATACACACAAACAAAACTTAGACATAAACTACATTTACACAATATATTGGAATTTCATTTTCCATCTTATAGCAGTTTCAAATCGGTACAATTCTCCTTACGTTATGTCCCCTTCTAATATGTTTGAGTTTCATCTTTTTTAACCCTCTTATTTTACTTATCGATCTGATATATTGGGTGATTACCTCTAGTAAATTTAAAGTCTCTTGAGTGCACATGTTAAGTTGGAGTTTGGAGTTTATTCAATTTGTAGGCCGCCCTATTCCCGGAAGGGACTCAGGGCGGCTGAACAAAGCCAAGGGAGGGGAAATTACAAAAAGTAAGACAAAGACAATCAGACAATTCGAACAATTTAAAAGCACAACAGACACAGCAAATTCGAGGGGGGGGACTCAACCCCAGGCTTGCTGGGACAGCCAGGTCTTCACGGCCGTCCGGAAGGCCTGAAGGGTGGAGAGGGTCCGAATTTCCACGGGGAGCTCGTTCCAAAGGGCCGGGGCAGCCACAGAGAAGGCCCTCCTCTGAGTAGTCGCCAGCCGACATTGGCTGGCAGATGGAATACGGAGGAGGCCTAATCTGTGGGATCGAATGGGTCTGTGGGAGGTAATCGGCAGAAGGCGGTCTCTCAAGTACCCTCCTTAATCCTCCTTAAATTCTATTTTTGGGTTTTATTGGCTTCTTTCATTGACCTTTGTTTCTTTCCTATCTCCACCTATACCATTTTTCCCATATCTGATAATATTCTGTCCCTTCTTTTCCCTGAATTTCTTTTGTTAATTTGTCCATTTCAGCACAGTCCATAACCTTTCTTATTATTTCGTCTTCGCTTGTATCAATGTATTTGTCCATTTCTGAGCAAAGGCAATTCTCACCTCCATAATTATGTGTAGAATTAAATACTACTGTTTTTTATATTTGGTTGTCATTATTCCTAATAAAAATACTTCTGCTTTCCAATCAATTTTGAGTCCTGTTATCGATTCTAACCAATTTTTAATCTTTTCCCCATACTTTTTGGCTTCCTCACACGTCCACAATATGTGATTATATGTTCCATGTGCTATTTCACATTTCCAACATTTTGGTGATATACATGCTGAGATTTTTGCTAACCTTGCTGGTGGTAGGTGTCATCTGTAAAACATTTTGTACCAGTTTTCCTTGTATGCAACCGATAGTGTCATTTTTAAATTTGTCCCCCCAAATTCTCTCCATTTATCTAATCCAATATTATAGCCAAAGTTCTGGGCCCTTCTTACCATTTGTTCCTTCACTATTTCTTCTTCCATTTTATATTTCAGAAGAAATTTATATATTACAGTACAATAGCAGAGTTGGAAGGGACCTTGGAGGTCTTCTAGTCCAACCCCCTGCTTAGGCAGGAAACCCTATACAGTTTCAGACAAATGGCTATCCAACAACTTCTTAAAGACTTGCAGTGCTGGGGCATTCACAACCTCTGGAGGCAAGCTGTTCCACTGATTAATTGTTCTAACTGTCAGGAAATTTCTCCTCAGTTCTAAGTTGCTTCTCTCCTTCATTAGTTTCCATCCATTGCTTCTTGTTCTACCCTCAGGTGCCTTGGGGAATAGTTTGACTCCCTCTTCTTTGTGGCAACCCTTGAGATATTGGAACACTGTTATCATGTCTGCCCTAGTCCTTCTTTCTATTAAACTAAACATACCCAGTTCCTGCAACCGTTCTTCATATATTTTAGTCTCCAGTCCCCTAATCATCTTTGTTGCTCTTCTCTGCACATTTTCTAGAGTCTCCACATCTTTTCTACATCGTGGTGACCAAAACTGAATGCCGTATTCCAAGTGGCCTTACCAAGGGATTATAAAGTGGTATTAACAGTTCACGTGATCTTGATTCTATCCCTCTGTTTATGCATCCTAGAACTGTGTTGGCTTTTTTGGCAGCTGCTGCACACTGCTGGCTCATATTTCAATGGTTGTCCACTAGGACTCCAAGATCCCTTTCACAGTTACTACTGTTGAGTAAGGTACCACCTATACTATACCCGTGCATTTCGTTTTTGTTGCTTAAATGTAGAATCTTACTCTTTTCACCATTGAATTCCATTTTATTAGATAGTACCCAATGTTCAAGTTTTTCAAGATCCTTCTGTGTCTTAAGCCTATCTTCTGGAGTGTTGGCTATTCCTGCCACCTTGGTGTCATCTGCAAATTTGATGAGTTCGCCATTTATTCCCTCATCCAAATCATTGATGAAGATGTTGAAGAGTACTGGGCCCAAAACAGAGCCTTGGGGTACTCCACTGCATACTTCCCTCCATGAAGATGCAGTTCCATTGAGGACTACACGTTGAGTGCGGTGGTCAGCCAGTTAGAAATCCATCTGGTGGTGATGCTGTCTAACCCACATTCTTCTACTTTATCTAGTAGTAGGTTATGGTCTACCTTATCAAATGCCTTACTGAAGTCCAAGTAAACTATATCGACGGTCCACTGATTTTGTCACATTATCAAAGAATGCAATAAGATTAGTCTGGCATGACCTGTTTTTGACAAACCCATGTTAGTTTTTGGCTATTACTTTGTTTACTTCTAGGTGTTCGCTAATTTGTTGCTTTTCGAGAATCTTTCCTGGTATTAAGGTCAGGCTGATAGGTCTGTAGTTTCCTGGATATATTTTTTTTTCCTTTTTTGAAGATGGGAACCACATCAACTCTTTTCCAGTCCTCTGGCAGTTCCCCAGTGCTCCAGGATCTCTGAAAGATATAGTTCAGTGGTTCTGAGATCTCGTCTGCCAGTTCCTTCAGAACCCTGGGGTGTAATCCATCCGGTCCTGGTGATTTGAACTCGTCTAGGGTAGACAGTTGCTCACTTAACATTTTCTTCCCTATTTCAACTTGTGTTCCTAATCTGAATTTTTGTAATGCTATTTTTGATAGGTTGGACTGTTTTATCCCTTTGTGTAAAGACAGATGCAAAACATGAGTTAAATAGTTCTGCTTTCTCCCTGTTGCTTGTCACCTTCTTGCCACTTTTTCCCAGCAATGGACCAATTGTTTTCTTAACTTTTTTCTTGTTTTTAACATGTTGGAAGAAGCTTTTTTTTGTTATTTTTTACTTTTGTGGCAAGCCTTTCTTCATTGTGAGCCTTAGCTTTCCTCACTTCATCTTTACATGCTCGGGCTATTTGCTGATATTCTGCCTTAGTTATGTCCCCCCCTCTTTCCACTTTTTATACTTATCTTTTTTGTCTTTCAATTTGTCAGAGAGTTCTTTATGCAGCCATGCTGGCTTCTTTTGGGAGCTGTTATTTTTCTTCTTCATTGGTATTGTGCTAGACTGGGCTTTTGTAATCTCAGTTTTCAAAATTTCCCAAAGCTTCTTGATTTTTTTTCCCCTTGAGGATTCTCATCCATGAATTTTTTCCCAAGCTCTCTCTAACTTTATTGAAATTAGCTCTCTTAAAGTCCAAGACTCTAGTTTCACTTTGTTCTACTACTTGGTTTGCGTAATGTTGAATTCCAATATTGCATGGTCACTTGCCCCCAGGGTTCCTGTGGCTTCAACACCTTCTATCATTTCCTCTCTGTTAGTGAGAATTAAGTCCAATATGGCTGATCCCCTTGTTCCATTCTCTACTTTTTGGGAAACAAAGTTGTCTGCTAGGTTTGTTAGGAATCTGTTGGATCTTCCACTTGGTGCAGAGTTTGTTTCCCAGTTGATGTCAGGGTAGCTAAAATCCCCCACTACTATTGTGGTGTGCTTCCTACATACCTTAGTTAGCTGACTAGCAAAAAGTTCATCTACTTCCTCTGCTTGGTTGGGTGGCCTGTAGTATAGATATATTATTATATAGATATATTCTCCCTATCATCTTTCTTTCTGTACTTTGAATTATTTTGTCTAATTTGTGTGGTTCCATTTGGATGTCATATAATTTACTATCGTTATTGTGTTTAGCTTTGATTTGCAAGTAGGTTAGCTAGTCAACTTTCATGTTTTGTTCTGCCAATTATTTGATTGTTTTTAAATTTCTCTGTCCATTAATTAAGTCTCTGTATCTTATCATTTTATTCATATATATAAAATTTGGGTGTGTCATACTTTCTGTCGGGGATAGTCAATTTGGGATTTTCACATAGTGGTTTTTTAAAATTTTGAGCCAGTTTTGCAATAGCGCATTTCTAACGTGGCGTGACAAAACCGCGCTCGTCAAAATAGCGGTGACAAAACCGTGTCACTAAAACCGCGACGTCATCACCGCAGCGACAACAGCGCGGCAACAGAAGGGCGCTTTAAAACAGTGCGGCGACAGAAAGCTGATTTAAATTAAAGTAAGAGTTAGGATTAGGTTTAGGGGTTTGGTTTAGGGTTAGGGTTAGGTTTAGGGTTAGGTTAGGGTTAGGTTTAAGGTTAGGATTAGGTTTAGGGTTAGGTGTAGGGTTAGGGTTAGGGTTAGGGTGCTGAGCGCTTCGGAAGGTGTGGATTTGCCCTGGTTATGTCATCGCGCTAGGGTCGCCTTTTTCCTTAGCGCTTCGGACGGCGCGGATTTGCCCTCCGCGCTTATGTCGGCGCGGATAAGGGCTTCACAGTTTTGTCGGTGAACCCATTTCTAATTAGATATTTTTGAAAGTATTTGAGTGTTTTGTTTTTACCATTCCATAGGAACGTGTGCCAACCTACTTGCAGATTGTGACCTTCTAAGGTCAAGATTCTTTTATTTTTTAACTCCATCCAGTCCTTCAAGCATGTTAGTGTTACTGCTCGTGCATATAATTCCCAGTCTGGTAATGCTAAGCCTCCTCTCTCCTTGCTGTCTTGTATTGATTTTAGTTTAATCCTCGCTTTTCGTCCTTGCCAGATGAACCTGGATGTTAGTTTGTTTAATTCCTGGAAGAAAATTTTACCAGGATTTATAGGTGCGCCTTGCAACAAAAATAAAATTCCTGATAAAATATTCATTTTAACTGTGGCTATAAGCTCCATGAGTGATAACTAAATACTTTTCCAACTTTCTAAAACTTTCTTTATTTGTGTCATTAGCTTATTATAATTATTGTCTTTAATTATAGAACACTTTGCCAACATCCAAACCCCCAAGTATTTCACTTTTTTAATTGTTTGCATTTTAGTCACTCCAATTCCTCTTCTTGCTTTTTTGTCATATTCTTAGTTTTCATTTTTGTTTTGCTTTTATTAATTTTTAATCCTGCCACCTCCCCATATTCTAATTTTTGAATTAATTTCAGACGAGATTCTAATGAATCCTCTAAAACAAATACTAATTCATCAGTGTAAGCTTGGGTCTTATATTCTTCATTTTTAAGTCTTAAACCTTTTATTCCCTGGTCCTTCCTAATTTCATTTAACAATATTTCCAAAGTTAATATAAACAGCAAAGGAGAGAGGGGGCATCCCTGTCTAATTCCCTTTTTTATTTCAATCTCATCTGTTAGGTCTCCGTTCATCAGAACTTTGACTGTCTGGGTATTATGTAGTTTTTCTATCATTTTTGTAAATTTTTCTCCAAATTTCATCCTATCTAATTGAGTTGTTATAAACTTCGAGATTACGTTGTCGAATGTTTTTTGTATATCAAGAAAAACCAGCACCAATTGCTTTTCCAGATGCACCTCATAATATTCTAATATATCTAGGATGACTCTGATGATTATTTTTAAGGTGTCTGTGATGTAAAAATCCATTTTGATCTGAATGTATTCATTCTTTAGCATTTGTTTAATTCTTCCTGCCATAATTGCTGCAAATAATTTATAATCGGAATTCAATAGTGAAATTGGTTTATAGTTTTGAATTTCTTGTAAGTTAGCTGCTTCTTTAGGGATGAGCGATATTGCTTCCGTCCATGATTCAAGCATCTTGGCTTTTCTAAAACTTAATTAAACATTTCCAATCCTACTTCTTCCAATATTATTTGATTATATTTGTATAACTCCACCAGGATTCTGCCTGGTCCTGGGGTTTTATTCTTCTTCTGATTTTTCAGGACTAATTCTACTTCTGATGTCGTTATTGGCCTGTTTATCGCCCCCCCCCCTTTGTTATTTTGAGATTGGATTTATCTTTTCTTGGTTTAAATATTGTTTTATCTTAGTTTCTTCCGTACTATCTTGCACGTATAATCTTGTGAAATATTTTGGAATAATTTGCCTCTTTTCTTCCGATTTATGTTGAATATTTCCTTTGTCATTTTTTAGTTGATATATCATTCTTTTTCTCTTTCATTTTTCAATCTGTATGCCAGCCATCGTCCAGGTTTGTTGGCTTGTTCAAAGTAATTTTTTTTGACCACTTAAATTTTCTGTGCTAATTCTTTTTGGGTTATTAAATTAATCTTATGTTTTATCACCCCCTTTTTTGTTTTTTAATTTTATTCTTTGGGTCTTTCTGTAATTCAGCCTCAGCTTCACTAAGTTCTTTTTGCATACGTTCTTGTTGATCTTTTTTTTCCTGTTTTTTCTTGCTATGTAGGCGATCGTGAGGCTTCTTATGTATGCTTTCATGGTGTCCCAGAGATTTTGCATTGAGGTGTCTTCTTTTTTGTTCGTTCTAAGAAATAATTTTATTTCTTTCTCTAGCATTTGAGTGTATTCTGTTTCTTTTACAATATCAGGTTCATCATCCATCTTTTTCTTCTTTTTTGGCCTTTCCATTTTAATTTTATTGGGTTATGATCCGCCCACTTATTTGTTTCAATTTTAATTTCCTCTAATTGGTTTGAATAGAAGATATACTGCTTTCTTGTTTTGTGCATTTCTCTCCAAGTATTGTGTAGTTTATATTCTATGGCCATCTCGGAATAGGATTTAGATAATCGGGTTTTTTGTCTTTTTTTTTTACTTTCATAGTTCATCTTTTTAGCCACTATTGCGTTATAATCCCCAATTAAATATTTTCATAGTCTAATTCATTTATTTTATTGTGCAATTTCCTATAAAATTCCTCTTGTTTCTGATTTGGTGCATATATCACTATTAATAAGATCCCGGTTTTTGTGTTGTTTCTAATTCAATCATTAGAATCCTGGCTTCTTCGCTGGAGTAGGCTAATTTGGACTTTATTTTTTCTTTTACATAGGTTGCTGTCCCTCTTTTTTCTTGTCTGCCAATGCTGTATATAATTTTCCACATTTTGTGTTTTCCCGTAAGTTAATATGTTCCCTTTTAATGTGCACTTCCTGTATACAGGTTATGTCTGCCTTCAGTTTCCTAAGTTTATTAAACATCTGTGCACTTTTCTTGGGCAAAGGGGGGAAGCCTCGGACCACAGAGTGAAAGGGGGCTTTTCCTTGAAGGGTTTAAGGGGGGGTGGGGATTATTGGGTGAACAAAAGAAATACCCACCCTTCTCTCTTCAATGGAGGGTGAAGGGTTTTTGTTTAGCGGAAGAAAAAGGTTCAAATTTTTTGAATTGAGATGAATGTTTTCCCACGGAGAAAAGATCCACTTTTGTTTTTGCCTTTATTTAAATGATAGTGAATGAATATTGTTTGCTTTTTTTCTACTGTTTTAATTGTTTACATTTGTTTCTAGAAAGCTGAGCAGAATCTGAAAAAAATCATTACTTTCCCAGTTTTGCTCGAAGAGCTGTGTTTTTAATATTCTTTCAAGGATCTTCCCAGATACTGATGTTGGGCTGAATGGTTTGTAGTTTCCAGGGACTCTTCCCCCCCCCTTTCTTGAAAATGGAACCACATTGGTTCTTTCCAGATTCATTGTTGTCTTATTGATCTCCAGGTGCAGGAGAAAAAAAGGTTTCCTTCTAGAAGTGTTAGGCTTCCATCAGTCTTCCTTTTTAGGTCCATATATACTAGTGTCAAATTTTTTAATGGGAACTGTTTCTTCCCTGTTGTGTTCAAACTGCATTGCTGGCCCCAATCAATGTATTTGCATCCTCCCTTAACTATAAAGCAACAATAGGAAACCATTCTAGGTGGGAGACATATTCAATCTATGCTGGCCCAAAGAACAGGGTCTATGAATACCTACATGGGTTGTACTCTGTACACAATTAGCTCTACTTGGAACATATAAATCCTATGAGGGGTCTTTTCAGTTTCTCTCACATCATATAGTATCATCTCTCCCACCCAAACCGAGCAAAAGGAAAAGGCAGGGATCATCCCCAGTTCAGGCAGGCAAATGGGGGGGCAACAGGGATTCTGTCAGCCACCCCCCTCATCATATGAAGAAAAGGAGAGGGGAGGTCAGCTCCACAGGGGGCATCCCAGCATGGCTTTCATTCTGGGGTGGGGGTGGGGAATAGAGGCTTTGAGGACCCCACCAGTGTTCATATAGGGGGTGTCCCAGCTATTGCTTGGGCTATTTGGAGAGCTGAAGAAAATAAATCTTCCTCTCTGCTTCACTTCTTTTTTCTTCATCCTGCAGGTGCCACCAGGAAAACCTTTGCACAAAGTTCTGCTTGCAGGATCCAATCTGGGTCAGTCACCAGGACCAGAGGTTTCGTCTTCTCAGCTTTTGGACTCATGCTGGAGCCCCTCCTCTTGCCCATCGTTCAACCTTTTGGCCAAAGTTCTGCTTGTTCGAATTTCCTCCAATAGAAAGTCGTGGAAGTGAGCAGCCCCTGGAGACTATGCAGAGGGGGGAACACGTTGGCCAAAGTTCCCCCCAGAGGAATCAGGAGAGAGACTCCAAATGCTCCGATTGTGGGAAATCCTTTGCTTACCGGTCCCTCCTTTTGATCCACCGGAAGCTGCACATGGGGAATGGATCTCAACTGTGTTTCCTTTGTGGGAAATCCTTTCTTGGAGTGTGGAGCTTTGCCAAACATCTCCGGAGCCACCCTGGACTGAAGCCTTACAAATGCGGAGAGTGCGGGGAGCGTTTTGCTAAAGGCTCGGACCTTGGAGCCCATCAGCGAATCCACCAGGGAAAGAGATCTCAGGAGTCCTGGAAGCGCTGGGGAAGATTTCCTGAGAGACGGCATCAATGTGTGCAATGTGGCCTGTGCTTTTCCCAAACCTCGCAGCTGCTTAAACATCAGCAAATCCACACGGCAGGGAAACCTTATCAATGTCTGAAGTGTGGGAAATCTTTCCATTGTAAACAATTGTTTAGAAGACATGAGAAAATTCACACAGCGCAGAGTCCTTATAAATGCCTGGAATGTGGGAAGTGTTTCACTCAGAACTCATCTCTTTGCCAACATAATAAAGTACATACAAAGGACAAAAGCAAAACGTGCCTAGAATGTGGGAAATCATTTTCCAGCAAATCATGTCTGCTGAAACATCAGAGAATTCACACTGGGGAGAAATCCCACAAATGCCAAGAATGTGGGAGATGTTTTGGCAGAAAGTCAAACCTAATTCGACATCAGAGACTTCACACTGGGGATAGACCCTATAAATGCCCAAAGTGTGAGAAAAGATTTGTGGAGTCTGCTGAACTTCGGAGACACCAAAGAACACACTGGGGAAAAAAACTATATAAATGTAAATCACACCTAATTCGACATCAGAGAATTCACACTGGGGAAATACCCCATCAGTGCCCAAAATGTGGGAGATGTTTTGGCTATAAATCATGTCTAATCAGACATCAGAAAATTCACACCGGAGAAAGACCCCATCAGTGCCCAGAATGTGGGAGATGTTTTGGCAGAAAGTCTCACCTAATTCGACATCACAAACTTCACACTGAAGAAAAACCCTATCAATGCCCAGAATGTGAGAAAAGATTTGTCAATTCTTCTCGCCTTCAGAGACACCAAAAGACGCACAGGAGAGAAAAGCTATATAAATGTAAGGATTGTGATAAATGTTTTTTAAAAATGTCATATCTTTCTCAACATCAGAGTATCCATACAGGGGTGAAGCCCTATATGTGCATTGAGTGTGGAACATTTTTTCGTACAATACAAATCCTTAGAAATCATGTGAATGTTCACAGAGGAGAAAAATTATTCAAATGTTTAGAATGTGGGAAAGCATTTGGTCGTTCATCATCTCTTAGAATTCACTGCCAAACCCACACGGGTGAGAAATGCCACAAATGCTCAGTGTGTGAGAAATCTTTTACCCGTAAAGATACACTTTGGATGCATCAGAGAAGCCACTTAGAGAAGCAATATAAATGTCCAGAGTGTGAGAAATCTTTTCGTTGCAAATATTATCTTAGAAAACATGAGAGGATTCACAAAGGAGAGAAGCCTTCCAAGCCTGTGCAAAAAAATGAAAAGTGCCCAGAATGTGGGAGATGTTTTAACACAAAGTCACAGCTAAATCAACATCGGAGAGTTCACACTGGAGAAAGACCCCATCAATGCCCAGAATGTGGGAGATGTTTTGCCAACAAATCATGCCTGCGGAAACATCAGAGAATTCACACCGGAGAAAGACCCCATCAATGCCCAGACTGTGGAAGATGTTTTGTTCAGAAGGGACACCTAATTCGACATCAGAAACTTCACACTGGAGACAGACCCTATCAATGCTCAGAATGTGAGAAAGGTTTTGTGGATTCTGCTGGACTTCGGAGACATCAGAAGAAGCACACAGGAGAGAGGCCCTATAAATGTGGGGAATGTGGCAAAGGTTTTCTTAGAGCAACACAGCTTCAGGTTCATCAGAGAACCCACATGGGGGAGAAGCCATACCCGTGTATGGAGTGTGGGAAAGGTTTTTCCCGAAAAGAACACCTTGGAAGGCATCAAAAGGTCCATTCACGAGTGAAGCCATAAAGATGCTCAGAGTGTGGTAATGTTTTGTTCAAAAGGGAGACATGAGAAAAATGACATGGAAAAAGCCGTAATAGGCCTTGATAGTTTTTCATAGTTGTTCAACTCTTAGAAGTCATATAAGAGTCCATAAAGGCGACAAAAATTAGGAACTCTCAGATTGTGAGAGAGCATTTTCTTGTCAATTGTCTCTTAAAAACCACATTCTATTCCATATAGCAAAAGATACAGTTTAAATGTTTGAAGTGAGATGTATGTTTGCCTGGAAAAATACTCTTTCAGCATCAGCAATTCTTACTGGAAGGAAACTTTTATCAGGGCTTAGAATGTGAAGATTTTTATCTGATCATCAGATCTTCAGATGCACATGAAAAATCCACACAGGAGGAAAACCTTATAGCTGGGAATCTGACTCCGGGGCTGAAAGGGCTGCGATCTCTCCCCGATCTGGCCAAAGGCAAGCCTCCCTACAGGATGACAGCTCATTCTGAGGGGAAATGGAGTTCTCCGCCACCCACATGGGGATAAAGACGCGCCTGACACCACCCCAATGCAGAGGTTAATGGTGTAACTCCCAGCTGTACTCACAAACTTGCAATCCAGAAAATACCAATAATTTTGAAGGTTTTTGAAATCCAACTGGAGCGCTTAATGACACATCTGTCCTCATTGAGTGACTGAGTCAAAAGCTGGGTCTGCCTAGTGACAAGGGCATGGCTTAACAGTCTTATCAGACTCAGTCCAATCAATGAGCGGATGATGTCAAACCAGTCTGGATGTTACTTCCCACACTATGGAGAAAAATAAAATCATATAATATGTATCCTAGAGCACAACAGAAACCTGAGGTAAGAAGAACTTTGCTGATAGTTTTGTCGTAATTTTAAAAGCCTTTTGGAAGAAATCAAAATATTAATGGAAACATTAGCAGATTTTACTGCATTAGCTGGTTTTAAAATCAATAGCTAATAGACAAAGAACTTGACCAAAATAGGAAAATGGAACACCAAATATAATTGATGAGGAAAAGTGATTTAAATGATACAAAAGCAAGACATTTTGGTATTATTACAAAAAATACAAATTCTGTGTCAAAATAATTATGATAAGGCATAGGATCAAATGGAAAAGGTTGTGTTAAGATGGAAAAAATACAATTGTCATTGATTATAGAAGTACTATAAAAATGACTTTTAAAAAGAAGTTTATAAATAAAAAGAACAAATAGTACGTTTATCATTATAAACCTGTATAAACCCCAGATTTAAATTTCATTTCTTTCAGGTACAAGGAAATGCAAGAGTGGTTTCCATGTAGGAGGAAATCTAGACAGTTTTCTTTACCCAAAGCAGTCAATTTTCCCATCCATTCTTCCATTCTAAGTATATATGAGTCCTTCCATCTCTGTGCGAAGAGAGCTTTGCAGCTGTGGTCAGATAGAAAAAAAAGTTCCAAGGTTCCTTCACTCTAGCCATCTATCAAATCTAGAAGAAAAGCTGCTGGTTCAAGTAAATTCGGGAAAGCCTATTCAGGCTCCTAAGATAAATCCCTCATGGAAATTGCCTTCTCTTTTCATTGCAACCGCCTGACAGGGCAGGCCCATCTTCCTCTGCCTGCCCAGCTCCCTCTCCCTGACATTCTGATGGTCTCCCATTCAGAAGAGAAGAGCATGATTTGAGGCTTGGATGGCATGTTTTTTTATGATACAATAAAGGTAATGTAGACTTTTAAAAACCATGTTTGAAGTGCTTTATGGAAAGGGTCCACAACGCCTTTGTGATTCTTGGCACAAAACAGAGAGAAGGTGAAGTCGAGAGATCAACTCCTGAGGTTTTTACTGTTTCATGATTTTAGAGTTAAAAGAAAGATTTAAAATAGGCAAAATGACATTTGGAATTGAACAACAGACTGTCAGAAAGAAATTGAAACTAAACTATGCAAATGATGGACATGTCATTTACTTGGTATGGTAGTGTTCTTTAAAATTAACGTTCAACAACTGCCACATTCTTCCTATCCTCGTTTTGTCCAACTTTCTCTTCCAAAAAAAGTCAGAGCATATATCATGTCTACCAACATTGTGAATTTAAGATGCTGTCCCTACAGCCTTTATCAACAAAGTAAGAATTCCAGAACTCTTCTGGGTTTTCCTTTGTGATTCAGCCTCTCTTGAAAAGCTGATATCTGTCTTGACACCGATACCATTTTTCTTTCCAACGCAGGTAAGGCAAAGTCACATTAAATGTGTGTCCCACCTCTGGTGTTTCTTTGCAACCTCCAAATGTTTCAAACCGTTTATTCGTGAAGTTGTTTAAACATTCCAGATTTGGGCTACAGTTCATCTTCGTGGTATTGTACCTTTTGTATCACGGTACAAAGATGTTAAGACTAGTAAAGATGCAAAGAAGAACAAGAAAGATAAGTAGGGGATTGGAGGCTACAACATAAGATGAAAGGTTGCAAGTATTGGTTATGTCGAGTTGAACAAAAAACGTGAGAGCAAATAACATGTCTACCAACATTCTGAATTTAAGATGCTGTCCCTACAGCCTTTATCAACAAAGTAAGAATTCCAGAACTCTTCTGGGTTTCCCTTCATGATTCAGCCTCTCTTGAAGACCTGATATCCGTCTTGACCCCAATATCATTTTTCTTTCCAAAACAGGCAAGGCAAAGTCTCATTAAAATCAGCTCCTATTCCCTGGGGTTTCTTTGCAACCCTCCAAGTCTTTCAAACCATTTACTCATGAACACCTTTAAACATTCCAGATTGGGCTAAAGTTCAACTCTGGTTTTTATACATTTTGTATCTCGAGACAGAAAAGATGTTTCCTGATGCCCCAAAGGGCACAATAGGGGAAAATTCCAAGTTTCCCCAAACTTCGCGAAAAGCTGGGAGCGAGGGTCTCCAGTCGCCTCTTCCCAATCCGGGCATGGGGGGAGGAAAGGAGGAAAGGCTCCCGGCTTCTCTGGATTCCGCCCAGCCGGAAAAGAGGCGGCTCGCCCAGAGCCCTCCGAGGGAGAAGCGGAGCTTGCCGAGCCACGAAACTGATGCCTCCTCGGCAGGGGAAAGGAGGGGCTAGAGCGTCTCAACCACTCTCCCAGGGAGAACACGAGGGCCGGAAAAGGCGGGGAGAGGCTTCCGAAGGACCTCTCTAGGAAGCTCCTCTCTGTCTCCCTCTCCACCTTGTATGGGTGCTGAATTTCCAGGAGGTTTGATCTCGTTTCCCCAGTTGCCTCAATTTGGGCGGCTGTGCAACTCCTGGGCGTCCGGCAAGGCTGCTCCTGGGCTCCGCTCCGGGCAGGTGGGGCTCCCGCTCTCCCTCGGGCTGCTAGGAGGGCTTCTTCCCGCCAGGAGGAAGGTAGCCCCGAGTCGGTGCCAGGAGGAAGGTGCGGGTGGATGCGGGGCTGGACGGGGAGCCTCTGGGCAAAGGGGGGTGGGGGAGCCTCACCCCACGGAGGGAAAGGGGGCTTCTCCTCCAAGGGTTTAAGGGGGGGATTATTGGGTGGCTGAAAGAAATACCCGCCCTTCTCTCTTCAATGGGGGGTGGTTTTTCTTTAGGGGAAGAAAAAGGATTCAAATGGCTTGAATTGAGTTGACTGTTTTCCCAAGGCAGAAAAGATCCACTTGCTTTCGGCTTCATCTCAATGGAGAAGAATTTGTAGTTTTTGCTTTTATTCTAGTATTTTAATTGTTTTGTTTCTAGAAAGCTGAGTAGAATCTGAAAAAAAACCATTATTTTCCCTGTTTTGCTCTGAATGAGGGTGAGATGTGTCTGCCGCTCCTTGATGAGTTTTATATTTTAGGGCAGGAAGGGACCTTGGAAGTCTTCTAGTCTAACCACCTGGTCAATCAGGAGGCCCTATACCAGGGGTCTGCAACAGTGGTGGATTTCAATTTTTTTTTACTACTGGTTCTGTGGGCGTGGCTTATTTTGTGAGTGTGGCCTGGCAGTCATGTGACTAGGTGGGAGTGGCTTACCTATCATGTAACAGGGTGGGGGTGGCCAATTTAGCTGTCCATTTTACTATTTAGCAGTCATTAAGCAATGCACAGCAACCCCCTTTTCTATTCTTTTTAATATTGCATGAAATTTTTGCTCTAGGTTTTTTTTTACTAGGGGGGAAAGGTTGGCAATGCCTGGGGACTTCTGGGAATTTCTTCTCCATGTTAAAGGCACCAAAATAACCAAGATGACATAACGTCTCTTGCTGGAGCAGGGGGGGGGGGGGTTGGACTAGGTGACCTCTGAGGTCACTTCCAGTCCTGGATTGCTGTGCTGTTTCAGAGCATCCTCTGAAGCTGTGTCTAGTGCCTCTCCTTTTACTCTCCCTCTATCTCTCTCCCACCCTCCTTCCCTCCCTCCCTTCCTCCATATCTCACTCACTTTCCCTTTCCTCTTCCTCCCTCCCTCTCTCCCTCCTTCCTTCCTGTGAAGAACCCCAGAAGGTCTTCGGTAGGAGGGCCAATATATATATATACTATTATTTCTCTCTTATTTTATCTCTATTTTAACTTTTTCCCCATATCACCGTAATATTTAAAGACATTTCTTTTCTATTTTCCATCTTTCACCTGCTTTGTTATTCATATTTCCCTTATAGAGTAAATCTATTCAGTTCTTTCCAATTTTCCATTCCATATGGTTCTACTCCTGTTAATACACATGTTTACATTAATATTTTTATGCATAATTAATAATACCATCATTCAATCGCTAATTTCCCAGTTAATGCTTAATTTTTCATAATTCCCATATTTCACTCTTCATATCTATTTATATTAAAATATTATCCTAATATCTGTCACTCTACATAGAAAATAATTATCCTGTGTATATAATTCTAATATTAATACATATGATTTTATTAAAATATATTCATGGAGTACTTTAAGTCTTATTTTTATTTATTTGCTTCCCATATTCTTCTCTTAAGTCTAGATCCATATTCTCACTATGCAATCCGTCTTTTTCTCCCCTCTGCCCTTTCCCACTATCTAGTTTTAAAGCTATCTGTTCTAGCCCCTATTTCCTTTCCCCAGATATCTTTCTGTTTCTCCCACTCCTTTTTAAATCTTCCAAAGTATTTTCCTCCTGTTTGAATTCCTTAATGATTATTAATTTTTATGATATCGCCGCCTCCTTGTCATCTTTTCTCGCTGGATTCTCACTTCTGCTTTCCCCTTCATTCCTTCTGGTGGCTCTTTTCTTTCCTGATTGTCCTGGTCTTTGCTCATTGTCCCTTGTGTGATATTTTTGATCTATGCCATCAAATAATTTCACCATAGCCTTATGTTGTTCCTGTATAAGGTCCTTGATGCTTTGAAACATCAGCTCCATTTCGTTTAAAATTTCACTCACTTCCGTCCTACATTGCGCCTTACAATGTTTGAACTGTGGTATTTTCAGCCAAAGACAGTTACAGGTTTGTGGAAGAGTTTTTCTCCAGGCCGAAGAGAAATGAACGTTGGGGGCACAGTTGATATTAAAGGGACTCATGCCGGTTCTCTGGCTGTGTTGCCTTGTCTCCCCACGATGGGGTCCTGATGCCCTGAGGGCACCTTCCTCTTTTGAGGCGGCTAGCAAGCAAACAAATGTGGGTCTCCGTCTGGGAGGCGGTGATACAGAGCCCCACCTCTCGCTGGCATCCTCCCAACTGGTTTGATTTACTGCCGTGCTACTTCACTTTTGGAACTCCTTATCTCCCTTGCCCTGCTGGCTTAATTACCTTTTTTGCCTTGTTGGATTTATATTTGGAAGTTTTCTGCTTACAACATTTGAAGTGAGATAGTTTCAGCCAAAGGCTATTACAGGTTTGTGGAAGAGTTTTTCTCCAGGCAGACATTGGGGGCACAGTTGGTGTTAATAAAGGGACTCATACTGGTTCTCTGGCTGTGTTGCCTTTGTACCACGCCCCAGGTTGAATGGACAGCAACCTGTCTGAAATGGTATAGGGCAGGTGTAGACAACCCGTGTACCACACCTGGGTTGTTGACACCTGCCCTAACCACTGTTCCCTCTAAGGTGCGCGGCTGCACGGCCGCGCACATGGCAAGTAAACATTGCACAGCAGTTTCCCACTGCTGCGCAGTGTCGTTTGCTGGACACGGACTGCAGTTTCTGTACTCTGCAGAACGGCCGTGGAATCGTGAACGAAACCCCCTCCAGCTAAACAGGAGTCTTGACAACATTTTTTTTTTAAAGTTTGGGCGGAATTGGTGAGATTTATTATGCAGCTGCACCTGGGTGGCACTTCCTGATTCTCTGTGCTTCAGATCTTTCAACAAAGCCTTTCCCCACCCTGCGCTGGGGAACGTGCTTGCGTGCAAACCGGCGCCCCAAACAGAGCTGGTTCCAGTCATCTCCTCCCTGCCTTTTCTTCCCTTTTTATGCCCTGCCTCGGACGTGCGGGCGCGAATGCTGTGGACTCGCCCACTTAGACGTCGAGGTTGCTGCGTGCTTATCTGTGGCCGTATCTCCTCTTGTTTTTTCCCCTCCCTCTTACATGCCCCCTTGGTGCAGCAGGCTAACGCCGGCGAAAGGAGTGGGGTGGACTACATGGCACAACTGGGTAAATTATAAACCACAGATTTTAATCCTATTTAATTTTTAATGCTATCAAATTTAGCTATAAAGTGGCTTTACCTACTTTTTTCCCCTGGGCCTGCTAAATTCTGGTCCCTGGTGATACAATGAGTTAAATGCATTCTGGCCTGGATTTCCTATTGTGCAATTTGTGTCATGGACTTAATCATTTTAAATTCCATAAAATGCCAGTACACATCCTTTCTGCCAAGAGATCAGAAAAAACAATGCTCGAATCTTCTGATATTTAAATGATTTATAATGTTGTTTAGATATATAATTTGGATTACATTTGAAAGCTATGCATTGATTAAATACTACGGAATACAATCCTGCGGCAGTTCTTCTTTCTTTTTTGGTTTTAGAAAAGAATACGGTAATTCCCTTTTTAGCCAGACTTTTTGAATTAGATTAACACCAGTTTTTAAGTAGATTTCAATTTTAAAAAAATCTGTTAGCTGCTTTGAATACATTGAAGATGAAAAAATGGGGTACAAAACTTAAATAATAAAAAAATTGTACATTCATTATGAAAAATAAATGCAATACTTGATTAATTTCATATCTTTATTTAAAATAGTTTTGGCATGGCATATGATTTTATTGACTCAGTTGGAAATGTTGTGGATGTTGTATCTGATTCTGAGGTATATATATTCTTAAGTAACATAACAGATAGCATATAGTCCAAACTTGCTAGACTATTTAATTGATCTTACTACTTTAAAGGGGGAGAGTTTCATGATAAATTATTTTATTACATTTATGTTGCATTTATATATTATATTTATTACATTTATATTCCAAATTATATATTTGTATTGTTATTTTAGTGTTTATTGTCAATTTTGATAGATATTATATTGATATATCAATACTGATTTTAATCATACTAAATAACAATTACTGCTATTATTTATCAGCATTAAATATTTACAGTTTTTAATATTGAGTTAGTCATATTTTAGAATAATAGGATTATCTTTTAATAGGATAATTGGCAAAATTTAATTCAAATGTGATGGGTTGCATTCCAAAGGAATGTGAGAGGATAGGTTGCCTGCAAAATGCCAGGACCCAGGCTGTTGGTGCCATGTCTCTCTCTAGCCAGTCTAACAATGTAAAAGCTGAGCAGAGAGCCTTTTTTTCCCAGTATGAGTGGAAAAGTATAGTGTTTGAGTGGCACATTTTCATGCCTGGCATTCATCAGGCTGAAACCTCGCTCGCAATCGGTGCTTGATGCTTGGAATGTTGCGCAAATGTCCAGCAGACCTGACAGCAGTTCAAACTGTTGCTCTCTTAGGTGCTCAGGCATGAAACTGTGCAGCTCAAACACCATACTTTTCCGCTGACAGTGAAAAAAAATTAGAGGGAACATTGGCCCTAACCATTTCAGACATGTTGCTGTCCATTCTTTTCTTTATAGAAAAGGGTCCTCGTGGAGGGAAGGGCGCAGTGGTGGGGGAGGCTGGCGATCCCCCAAGCTGGCTCTCAGAAGGAGGCAGGGATGCTGGGCCAGGGCTCGCTTCCCTTACCGCTTGCCGCAGATAGAGCGTTGGAAGTCAGGCCAGTTTTTCGCTGGTTTTGTGGGCGTGGTTGGGGGGGGGCATGTGACCTGCAAGGTTGTGAAATTATATCCTTACCAGAGAAATCCAGAGACGGCTGTGGCACTTTGAAGGCTACTTGCATTGCGGTCCTGCAGATGCCGCCTCAAATGTATGTAGCCTTGGGTCCGGCGATCTCCATTCCTAGTAGGAAGTGAGTGGCAACCTGCAAGATTGTGAAATTCGGCCCAGTGGGGGATTTTCTGACATTATGCAAGGCGGCTCTCAAAGAGAATGAAGCGGGCGCGGCATATCCAGAGTTGCCGCTGCTTCTTCGCAACAGCCAAGGACGGAACTGCGGGGAGCCTCCCAGCCTTTGCCTGCGCCTCTTCACCGGCCAGCGTCTCCTGAAACTCCCACCGTTGTAGTGGGGAGAGGGGCAAGCTGGGCACCTGAAAAGGTGCGGAGGTGCGGGCGAAGGCTGGGGTGTTTGTGTGTGCAACACTGCTCTGGCCTCCAATCTCGGCTCCTCTTCAGTCCTCGGCTGTTGCGAAGAAGAAGCGACAGCTCTGGGTGTGGCATTCCCGCTTCATTCTCTTTGAGACCCACCTTGCAAAATGTCAGAAAATCCCCCCCCTCCGCCTCAAACATTTGAGGCGGCATCTGCAGGACCGCAATGCAAGTAGCCTTCAAAGCGCCACAGCTGTCTCTTCTTGAAGTTCCGGGGTTCTCCGGTAGGGAAAGCAGGGGCCTAGACCCGGCGAGCCTAAAGGGGAGAGGTGCCTAAAGGCAGCCAAGGGAGACACCTTCCCGCTTCACCTCCTTTCTCCTCCTTCTGAGACAAACTGGGCCATCTAGCCAAACCTCCCACACTGCTTTCTCGCTCCTGCAGAAGGGGAGCGGGCAGCCGCGGATGGGCGAGCAAAGGGCTGCGTGGAGGAGAAGGAGAAAATGCAGGTATTTAGGGCGCCCACCTGCCCGCTCAGGATCTGCTTCTTCCTCTCCCGGTTCTCTCTGTGTGCCCGCTTTTATTCCCGCAAAACATGGCATCAGTCAAGAGGAGGAGAAACGGGGTGGGCAAGAGCAGTCGCGTGTCCAATCCAGCCAACCTCAAGAGGCAGGAAGAGCGGCACTCGCTGAGGCGACCTGGCTTCCTTTCCCGTCTCTCTAGCCTTCTCCTCCCCTTCCCCCTGATTTCTCCCCGGCCGTACTCCCTTCGCCCCATGGCAAGCGCTGGGTATATGTGTGTAGGGGGTACACAAGACTGTTTGGCGCTGTAGAAGCAGCAGCAGCGGGGAAAGCGAGTCTTCTTTGCCAGCCTCCCAGCTGGCAAAACAGAAATTTACGCTGGTATGGTGGGCGTGGTTAGGTGGGTGGGCATGTGACTGAGTGGGCATGGACATGAGTGACGTCAAGTTGGCCGTGTCCACTCAATCACATGCCCACCCACCTAACCACGCCCACTGAATCGGTAGTAAAAAAATTTGAAACCGACTCCTGGCTGGCATCCTTTCATTTGGGATGGGAAAAATAAAATACACAGTTACTTCCAAAGGCATCAAATTAGAAGCACTCTATTGCAAACATGGCCAAAAAAAAAAGGGAATCATTGTAATAAAATTCAAATTTGGTTATCGACTATGCACTAATCTATCTAAACGTACTAGATATAAATAAAATAATAAGATATGAAGATTTGTTAGAGAATCAGGAGAAATTAAAAAATCAGGGAATGGACATAGACTGGTGGCCATACGTGCAGACACAGACTTGATACAAGAAGGATTTAGAACTGGACGGATTCTACAAAGAACTACAAGAATTAGACAAAATTTTACAGGGGACAGAAGAAATCTATTGCGATTTGAAAGGGAAGAAGAAGTAGTAAAAGAGACCATGATAACATGGGCAACAAATTTTGAACACAAGGTAGAATTAGAAAAATGGGAAAACCTCTGGGAACTAAATTACAAACTAACAATGGCAACAGCATACAGAGAAAACTTTTACCAAATGTTCTACAGATGGCATTTACCAGCAGTGAAAATAGTGAAAATATTTCTGAACTGTTCACCGGATTGTTGGAAATGTAGTCAGGCCCATAGAACCTTCTATCATATGTGGTGGATGTGTACAGCAGCAAAAAAATATTGGATAAGAATAAAAAAAACTGGCCGGAAGAGATAACTACACAATCAATAGAACTAAAACCAAAACTATTTCTATTAGGGATAATTACAGGGAATTATGAGGAAAAAAATTCAATACTTAATACTACATGTCATAAATAAAGAAGGAATCATATACGCACAAAATTGAAAAAACAAAAATATACCAAAAGAAGAAAATGTGATTTTAAAAACTATTAGAATGTGCTGAAATGGACAGACTTACAAAAGAAATAAAAGACAAAGGAGAATCTGAGTATTATTTAGTATGGAATTTATGGAGCAAATGGTTAGAGGAAAGATGCAAAGTATAGGAAAGCATTAAAGGAAAAAAATATTAAGAAATTAGAACACAATCATAAAACAGCATAATAAGAGCGGGGAAATGTAAGATATACTGTATATAAAATAGTACAGAACAATAGTTATAAGAGGAATATATGTACATAGATATAAGATGTATTGTATATAAATAATTACATTGAAAGAATAATATGTATAGAAGAAATATAAGTATAAATTACCATATTAATAGATGGAGTGTGTGTGTGTGTGTGTGTGTGTGTAATGATGCAAAGATGATATTTTTTAAAAAAACAAATCCTATGGGGGGGAAGTCTTTGCAGTTTGTCTCATTCATGTAGTACATCACCACCATCCTCCCGAGCAAAAGGAAAAGGAGGGATCATCCCCAGTTAAGGCAAACAAATGGGGGGCAACAGGGACCCTGTCAGCCATCCCTCTCATCAAACAAAGAAAAGGGGAGGGGGGGTGAGCTCCACAGGCGGCATCCCAGCATTGCTTTGATCCTGGGGGGAGGGAAAAGAGGCTTTGGTGGGCCCCCCAGTGTTCATATGGGGGGTCTCCCAGCTATTGTTTGGGCTATTTGGAGAGCTGAAGAAAATAAATCTTCCTCTCTCCTTCACTTCTTTTTTCTTCATTCTGCAGGTGCCACCAGGAAAACCTTTGCACAAAGTTCTGCTTGCAAGATCCAATCCGGGTCAGTCACTGGGACCAGAGGTTTCTTCTTCCGAGCTTTCAGACTCATGCTGGAGCCCCTCCTCCTGCCCATCTTCCAATTCTTTGGCCAAAGTTCTGCTTGTTAGACTTTCCTTGGATAGAAAGCCCTGGAAGTGAGCAGCCCCTGGAGACTATGCAGAGGAGGGAACACTTTGGCCAAAAGTCCCCCCAGAGGAATCAGGGAAGACTCTTCAAATGCTCCAATTGCGGGAAATCTTTTGCTCGCCGGTCCCTCCTTTTGATCCACCAGAAGCTGCACACGGGGAATGGATCCCACCTGTGTTTCCTTTGTGGGAAATCCTTTCCTGGAGTGTGGAACTTTGCCAAACATCTCCGGAGCCACCCTGGATTGAAGCCTTACAAATGCGGAGAGTGCGGGGAGCGTTTTGCTAAAGGCTCGGACCTTGGAGCCCATCAGCGAATCCACCAGGGAAAGAGATCTCAGGAGTCCTGGAAGTGCTGGGGAAGATTTCATGAAAGATGGCATCTCTATAGGCCTAAGAACAAGCCAACTGAAGAGAAGCCCTGCAAGTGTGTGCAATGTGGGCTGTGCTTTTCCCAAAACTCAGAGTTCCTTAAACATCAGCAAATCCACACCGGAGCAAAACCTTATCAATGTCTGGAGTGTGGGAAATCTTTCCATTATAAACAATTGTTTAGAAAACATGAGAAAATTCACACAAGGCAAAGCCCTTATAAATGCTTTGAGTGTGGAAAATGTTACACTCGGAACTCATCTCTTTGCCAACATAATAAAACACATACAAAGGATGAAAGCAAAAAATGCCTAGAATGTGGGAAATCTTTTTCCAACAAATCATGCCTGCTGCAACATCAGAGAATTCACACTGGGGAAAAACCCCACAAATGCCAAGAATGTGGGAGATGTTTTGGAAGAAAGTCAAACCTAATTCAACATCAGAAACTTCACACTGGGGATAGACCCTATGAGTGCACAGAATGTGGGAGAGGTTTTCGCCAGAAGTCACACCTAATTCGGCATCAGATAATTCACACCAGAGAACGACCCTATCAGTGCCTAGAATGTGGAAGATCTTTTGGTGAAAAGTGTCACCTAATTCAACATCAGAGAATTCACACTGGGGAAACACCCTATCAATGCCTAGAATGTGAGAAAAGATTTGTCAATTCTTCTCGCCTTCAGAGACACCAAAAGACGCACAGGGAAGAAAAACTATATAAATGTAATGATTGTGATAAATGTTTTTCTTTTAAGGAAACTCTTTTTGAACATCAGAGTATCCATACAGGAGTTAAGCCCTATATGTGCATTGAGTGTGGAACATTTTTCCGTACAATACGAAGCCTCAGAAATCATGAGAATGTTCACAGAGAGGAAAAAAAGTTCAAATGTTTAGAGTGTGGGAAAGAATTTGCTTATGCATCATCCCTTAGAATTCATTGCCAAATCCACACGGGTGAGAAAAGTCATAAATGCTCAGTGTGTGAGAAATCTTTTACCCGGAAAGATACACTTCGGATGCATCAGAGAAGCCACTTAGAGAAGCAATATAAATGTCCAGAGTGTGAAAAAACTTTTCGTTGTAAATATTATCTTAGAAAACATGAGAGGATTCACAAAGGAGAGAAGCCTTTTAAGAAAAATGAAATGTGCCCAGAATGTGGGAAGTGTTTTGGTGAAAAGTCAAAGCTAATTCAACATCAGAGAGTTCACACCGGAGAAAGACCCCATCAGTGCCCAGACTGTGGGAGATGTTTTGTCCAGAAGGGACACCTAATTCGACATCAGAAACTTCACACTGGAGACAGACCCCATCAGTGCCCAGTATGTGAGAAACGATTTGTGGATTCTTCTGAACTTCGGAGACATCAGAAGGGTCACACAGGAGAGAGGCCCTATAAATGTGGGGAGTGTGGGAAAAGTTTTCTTAGAGCAATACAGCTTCAAGTTCATCAGAGAATACACACAGGGGAGAAGCCATACCTATGTGTGGAATGTGGGAAATGTTTTTCCCGAAAAGTACACCTTGGAAAGCATCAAAAGATCCATGTGAAGCCATAGAGATGCATAGAGTGTGGTAATGTTTTCTCTAAAGAAAGACATCATCAGAAAACTCACATGGCCCTGATGATAGAACAGTTTTTCATAATTGTTCAACCCTTAGAAGTCATATAAGAGTTCATAAAGAGGGGGGATTAGAAACTCTTAGATCATGGGAGAGCATGTGAAATTGTCTGGATTCATATTAAGACTCCTGGGCAGGGAAGGTAAAACTAGAAGACTACAGCTGTGTTATTCTGTGGTAGGTCCCTTCTAGCCCTATGAGTAAGAATTTAAAAAGAAAAAGGAAAATGGATGAGAAGCAAACATAGGGGGTATTAACAAAATAAGGCGAAAAGCTAAGGCTTCTGCTAAAACCTTGTAAGCCATCAAAAGTCTCTATTTGGGCAGGATTAACGAATCCAGGAAATAAATAGAATCATTATTAATAGAAACATTAAACAGATTTTTAGTACAATGGCTGGTTTTAAAATCAATAGCTAATGGACAAAAAGTTGATCAAAATAAGAAAACGGAAGACAAAATAGAATTGAAGAGGAAAAGTGATTTAGAAGAAATGATACAAAAGTAAGACATTGGGATATTGTTACAAAGAATACAAATTCAGTGTCAAAATAATTGTGACCAGGCATGGAATGAAATTGAAAAGGATGTGTTAAGATGGAAAATAGTACAATTGTCATTATAGACGCTCTATAAGTAAAAATGACTATATTACTAGATTGATGTTTCTGTTTTAAACAATACCTAACCGGACAGTGGGTGTACGACATAAGCAATGACCAGAAGATATGTCTAAGCTTAAAAGGCAGGAGTAAAACCAACAGTTTAATTTAAAACAGTTCAAGACCACAGAGAAAGAGGATGACTAGGATCGCCTGATTAAAAATTGTACTTTGCAGCCTGTTCGCTTTGGATGAAAGAGTAGGTGCTGCTGTAGCTGAGCAATAAGAGGATTTTAAAATGGGATTGCTTTTTTATGATTCACCTTTGATAATAGAAACATAGACAGTGCCAAAAGAATGACTTTGGAGTCTCCGCACAAGAAGCATCTTCTGGAAAAGAAAGAGTAGGCCACGATAAATGGATAAAAGTGTCATATCCCGATATCCTACACTTTTTGTCTTATTTCTTTGAACTGTTTTTCCCCATCGATTTGTCAATATAGTTAGTTGACTTATAACAGTTTAATGACCATTCAAACTTACAATGGCAGTGAAAAAACTGACTTATTACCATTTTTCAGCATCCCTATAGTCACATGATCAAAATTCAGATGCTTGACCACGGACTCTCATGTTTGACAGTTGCAGTTTTCCCGGGTCACCTGATCCCCTTTTGTGACCTTTTCACAAGCAAAGTCAAGGGAGAAGCCAGATTCACTTAACAGACATGTTACTAATTTAACATCTGCGGTGATTCACTTAACAACTGTGGCAAGAAAGGTCATAAATTGGGGAAAACTCACTTAAGAAGTTTTCACTTAACAACAGAAATTTTGGGTTCCATTGTGGTTGTAAGTAGAGGACTACATATAGATGATTAACTGAGAGTTGTTAGAACAGGAACATGGAGAATACGATTGCGACCTGTCTCTAAATACTACAGTTTGTTTTTTGCTACATTATAGAGCCCCAATTGCGATCTTGGTCATACAAATAATTCACTGTGCTACTAATGTGGGCAGCTTCCTGCCTGCACCCCCTTGTTTTTCTTTGGGGTCTTAATTTGCCTCCTATTAATTGGAGCCTAAACGAAGGTACAACTGAACCTCTACATGTAACCATGTACAATGCTGTTGTGACTCTGGGGCTGGAGCGGTTGGTAACGAGCAACACTAGGCTCAACAATTGCTTAGATCTCATATTCTGTAATACTTAAATTCCATTTATGGCTTACAAGTTAAAGAACCATTTTCCAACAGCGATCACAGCACGTTAGATTTTTGTCTCAATTTGTGTCCTTGCAAACAGGGTTGTAATGACGGTACTTCAAATTATAACTTTAAAAATGCCAACTATAATTTCATAACTGCCCACCTCACATCCCTTGTTCACCTTTTGTTCACAGGTTGTAAAACTGCAGATTATTATTGTTTTTCACTCTAAATCAATAGAGTTATTAATCTATATGTACCAAAAATGATCTCGAAAGCTAAAAAGAACAAATTATCCCCAATAAGTTAAGTTGCAATCCAAGAAAAAAATCTCTTTGGCGAGAAAACAAAATTGGCTACTTGGCTAACTTTAAAGGCCACTACAAAGTCTTATGTCACCAGATAAAGGGTGAATGTACCAACCACTATTGCAAACAGGAGGAAGAACTCTTACTCAAAGTCCACCTGAGCCTTCTATAATTTTATTAACAAAAAATGATAAAAACTCGAAAACGATCTCACCCTTAAAAGTGTCTAAAGGGGAAGACTGTAACAATGATGCTGTTAAGGCCAAGCTTTTCGGTACATTCTTCAGTTCGGTCTTTGTTGACAGCAATGGCCACTGTCCCTCACTTTGTAGTTGCATCATAACAAGATTTACCATATATTGATTTTACAGTAGATAATATTGAAACGGCACTACAAAACCTAAAGAGATCCCTATCTACTGGCCCCAATGGACTACCATGTTTCCCCAAAAATAAGACAGGGTCCTATTTTTTTTTGACCCCTGAAACATGGCTGTGGCCTTATTATCGGTGATGGGGGGCAGGGGATGGGCCGCCCCCCCCCCAGACTTTGCTTCAGTTTCTGAAAAATGGCACTGCTAAGCAAGCAAGCGAACCTGGCTGGCTGTGACAGCTTGGACTCATCAAAAGACGGGGGGGGGGGGGGGCTGGAGGGGAAGGGAGGGAAAGCGGGGGAGACGCAGCTTAATGGGTCATTCGATATCCTGCAAGGCGGGTTTCTTGCTCTGGGACTCCCCCCCCCTTTTTTTCTTTGCAAAAAGCAGAGTTGCACCAACTAGACGGGGGAGATGAGGTGGGTGGTGTGCTTGGGTGTGTAGGGGGGGGGAGATTGATGAAGAAAAAGAGGGAAGGAGTGGGGAAGGGCTTTGACTTTCTCAGATCCTCTCCCATCCTCCTTTTACCTGCAAGCTTCCACTCTCATGCAGCCTCCTCTTCCTCCTCCTCCTTCTCCTCTCCTAGAGGGGAATAGATAGATGGCATTTACTGCGACTTGAAATGGAGGCTCCAAACTCTTCTAAAAGCAGCCTCGCCGCTACTCCATGGCAATCGCGGCAAGAGCTGCCAGCAAGCGTGAAACGCCCCGCATCCGCCAAAGTCAGCTCCCAAAATCAAGGAAAGCCGCAAAGCCTTGCCGCTGCGCGATAAGAACTGCGGTGGTAGCTGTCAACCGTGAGAAGCGTCGGAGCGTTCAAAGTCAAAGTCATCTCCCTCCATGGGAGCAGCACTTTCCAAAAGGCGCGGAGAGGAAAGGAAAGGGCGAGCGACTTTTGTGGTTGCCACTGAGCAGGACCGTTCGGGCACGCTTAATAGAAAGATAGAAAGGCAGCTGTCAAAAGGAGGTGCCGCGCCTGCTTGGCGTGGGCTTTGCCAGGCGATGTCCCGAGAGGTTGAGGGGCCGCGTCACGTGGAGAGGGTGAGAAAGATAGACGGAGGTGGGGTGGGTGGCACTGGCAGGGCTGTTGGGTTTCCTTCGCCTGACTTCTGCCCGGCCACCGGGCAACACGTGATGGGTTGGGCAGAACAAGTCGTTCCTTCGCAGCTCACTTCTCCCACCTGGAGGTAGCGGATGGCAACCGAGGGGCTGCGCCCACCCGAACACAACCTCCAAGTCGCTGCAACCATCCAACACGGGGCTGAAGGAGACCAGGGTGCAAAATGTGACACATTTAAATAAGTGCAAAAAAAGAAATAAATCACAACCCTCTCGTTTCTTCTCCCCCATCCCACATTACCCCTATCTTTTGGATTTGGTGAACTTCTGAAAAGCCTGCCATCTCTCATCGCGCACGCGTTTTAAGTAGTTTTGGGGGGAGCTTATTTTAGGGGGGTGGTATTTTAACCCATGTGCTGAAAAGCCTGGTTGGGTTTCGTATCGAGACCTGTCGTATTTTCGGGGAAACGGGGTATGTGCCTACTTTTTGAAAAAGTTTGCTACTGCCCTAGCTGAGCCACTAGGCATAATCTATGAGGTATCTTTTCGAACCAGCTCCCTGCCCAACTGATGATCAGTAGCAGCGGTTATACCAATCTTTAAAAATCTTTATACCAATCTTTCATCTAGTCGAAAATTAAAGACCAATCTCCCTGTGTTGCGTCACATGTAAAGTCATGGAATCAATTATAAAGCAATCCATCATCCGCCACCAAATTAGAACTAAACTATGTGCAAATGATGGACATGTAATTTACTTGGCTATCCATCATAATTTTGGGAGTGTTCTTTAAAATTAATATTCAAGGAGTGCCACATTCTTCCTATCCTCGTTTTGTCCAACTTTCTTTTCCGAAAAATGTCACAGCGAAGCAACTTTCTGAATTTAAGATTCTGTCCCTCCAGCCTTTATCAACAAAGTAAGAATTCCAGAACTCTTCTGGGCTTCCCTTCGTGATTCAGCCTCTCTTGAAGAGCCGATATCCGTCTTGACCCCAATATCATTTTTCTTTCCAAAACAGGCAAGGCAAAGCCTCATTAAAATTAGCTCCTATTCCCTGGGGTTTCTTTGCAACCCTCCAAGCATTTCAAACCGTTTATTCGTGAACATCTTTAAACATTCCAGATTGGGCTAAAGTTCATCTCTGAGTTTTTGTACATTTTGTATCTCAATACAGAAAAGATGCTGAAATTAGTAAAGTTGCAGGGAAGAACAAGAAAGATAAGTAGGGGACTGGAGGATACAACATAAGAAGAAAGGTTGGCTTTGTTTAATTACAGGAACTGGTTATGTCTAGTTGAACGAAGGGAAGGACTGGAAGTGGCAGGTTGGCAGCCTTTCAATATTTGAGAAGCTGTCATAAAGAAGAGGGGACAACCTATTTTCCAAAGCACCTTAAGGCAGAATAAACAGCAATGACTGGAAAATAATCTAGGGGATTATCCAGTCCAGAATTAAGGAGAATTTCCTAACAGAGCAATTCAACATTGCAACGATTTCTCTCTAAAGTTTTGAGTGCTCCATCAGTGGAGAATTGTCAGACGAAGTCACTTGTCTGGAATGGTATAGGGTCTCTTGCTTGGGCAGGGGGTTGGACTAGATGATCTCAGAGCTTCCTTCCATCTGTGTTATTCTGAAGGTTTCCTCATTTGTGGCTTGGTAAGTTATGCAAACCTACCAGTTACCAACAGTCAGCAAACCACGAAGGAAGCAATGGGATGGTGTTTCCTGACGCCCCTAAGGACACAATAGGGGAAAATTGTCGCCGGTCTCCCCAAACTTCATGAGAAGGAGGCAGCGAGGATTCCCGATCGCCTCTTCCCTTTCCGGGCGGGGCGTAGGAAAAGAGGAACGGCTCCCGGCCTCTATGGACGACGACCGGTCGGGAAAGAGGCGCCTCCCACAGCGCCCTCTGAGGTGGAAGAGTCGCTTGATGAGCCGAGAAACTGCAGCCCCTTCGGCAAGAGGAGAGAAATGAGGGGCTAGAGCGTCTCCACCACTCTACCAGGGAGGAAACGGGGGTTGGAAAAGGGGGGGGAGAGGCTTCCGAAGGACCTCTCTAGGAAGCTCCTTTCGGTCTCCCTCTCCACCGTTTATTGGAGCTGAATTTCCAGGAGGTTTTGATCCCCAGTTGCCTCATTTTAGGCGGCTGTGCAACTTCTGGGCGTCCGGCAAGGCTGCTCCTGGGCTCCACTCCGAGCAGGTGCGGCTCCCTCTCTCCCTCGGGCTGTCAGGAGTGCTTCTCCCCGCCAGGAGGAAGGTAGCCCCGAGTCCCTTCGAGTCGGTGCCAGGAGGAAGGTGCGGGCGGGTGCTGGGATGGACGGGGAGCCTCTGGGCAAAAGGGGGTGGGGAAGCCTCGACCCACGGAGGGAAAGGGGGCTTCTCCTCCAAGGGTTTAAGGGGGAGGATTATTGGGTGGCTGAAAGAAATACCCGCCCTTCTCTCTTCAACGGGGGGTGGAGGGTTTTTCTTTAGGGGAAGAAAAAGGGTTCAAATGGCTTGAATTGAGTTGACTGTTTTCCCAAGGCAGAAAAGATCCACTTGCTTTCGGCTTCATCTCAATGGAGAAGAATTGGTAGCTTTTGCTTTTATCCTAGTGTTTTAATTGTTTACTTTCGTTTCTACAAAGCTGGATAGAAGCTGAAAAAATCCTATGGAGGTCTTTGCACTTTGTCTCACATCATGTAGCATCATCGCCCCCCCCCCTCCTGTGGAAAAGGAAAAGGCAGGGATCATCCCCAGTTAATGCAGGCAACAGAGACTCTGTCAGCCATCCCTCTCATCATGCTAAAAAAAGGGAAAGGGGAGGTCTGCTCTGGGGGGGACATAGGGGGGATCCCAGCATGGCTTTGATTCTGGGGGGACCGAATGGAAGTTTTTTTGGAGGGGCTTCCAGGGTTCATATACAGCAGTGGTTCCCAACATGGCGCCCAGGCACCACAGGGAGGCAATTTGATTTTTTAATGGGAGCAATTTGAACCTTGTATAAACCACATTAATGGCCTTTTAGGCTTCCTCCACATGAGTAGAGTTCACTTTTTCAGCAAATTAAGAAATATATGTCACAGGGGAGGCATCAGGATTTTAGAGATGCTTAGAGGGGGCATGGCCAAAAAACGCTTGGGAACCACTGATATAGGAGGTCTTCCAGTTATTGTTTGGGCTATTTGGAGAGCTGAAGAAAATAAATCTTCCTCTCTCCTTCACTTCTTTTTTCTTCATTCTGCAGGTGCCACCAGGAAAACCTTTGCACAAAGTTCTGCTTGCAGGATCCAATCTGAGTCAGTCACCAGGACCAGAGGTTTCGTCTTCTCAGCTTTCGGACTCATAGTTGATCCCCTCCTCCTGCCCATTGTCCAGCCTTTTGGCCAAAGTTCTGCTTGTTTGAATTTCCTCTGATAGGAAGTTGTGGAAGTGAGCAGCCCTGGAGACTATGCAGAGGGAGGAACACTTTGGCCAAAGGTCCCCCCAGAAGAATCAGGGGAGACTCTCCAAATGCTCCGATTGCGGGAAATCCTTTGCTTACCGGTCCCTCCTTTTGATCCACCAGAAGCTGCACACGGGGAATGGATCCCACCTGTGTGTCCTTTGTGGGAAATCCTTTCCTGGAGTGTGGAGCTTTGCCAAACATCTCCGGAGCCACCCTGGACTGAAGCCTTACAAATGCGGAGAGTGCGGGGAGCGTTTTGCTAAAGGCTCGGACCTTGGAGCCCATCAGCGAATCCATCAGGGAAAGAGATCTCAGGAGTCCTGGAAGCGCTGGGAAAGATTTCCTGAGAGACGGCGTCTCTCTAGGCCTCAGAAGAGGCCAACTGAAGAGAAGCCCTGCAAGTGTGTGCAATGTGGGCTATGCTTTCCTCAAACCTCCCAGCTGCTTAATCATCAGCAAATCCACACCGAAGGGAAACCTTATCAATGTCTGGAGTGTGGGAAATCTTTCCGTTATAAACAATTGTTTAGAAAACATAAGAAAATTCACACAGCGCAGAGTCCTTATAAATGCCTAGAATTCACTTCGGATGCATGAAATAAGACACTTAGAGAAGCAATATAAATGTCCAGAGTGTGAGAAATCTTTTCGTTGCAAATATTATCTTAGAAAACACGAGAGGATTCACAAAGGAGAGAAGCCTTCCAAGCCTGTGCAGAAAAATGAAAAGTGCCCAGAATGTGGGAGATGTTTTCGCAGAAAGTCACAATTAATCGAACATCAGAGAGTTCACACTGGAGAAAGACCCCATCAATGCCCAGAATGTGGGAAATGTTTTGCCAGGGAATCATGCCTGCGGACACATCAGAGAATTCACACCGGAGAAAGACCCCATCAATGCCCAGACTGTGAGAGATGTTTTGTTAAGAAGGAACACCTAATTCGACATCAAATTTTGGCAGAAAGTCAAATTTAATTCGACATCAGAGAGTTCACATTGGACAAAGACCCAATGCCCAGAATGTGGGCAATGTTTTATTGAAAAGTCACATCTAATTCGACATCAGAGAGTTCACACCGAAGAAAGACCCCATCAATGCCCTGAATGTGGGAAATGTTTTGGCTACAAGTCAAGTTTAATTCAACATCAGAGACTTCACACCAAAGAAAGACCCTATCAATGCCCAGTATGCGAGAAAAGATTTGTGGCGTCTGCTGAACTTCGGAGACATCAGAAGAGTCACACAGGAGAGAGGCCCTATAAATATGGGGAATGTGGGAAAAGTTTTCTCACAGTAATACGGTTACGAGCTCATCAGAGAATCCACATGGGGGAGAAGCTGTACAAATATCTGGAGTGTGGGAAAGGTTTTCCCCAAAAACAACATCTTGAAAATCATCAAAAGGTCCATTCATAAGTGAAGCAATAGAGATGCATAGAGTATGGTAATGTTTTGCTCAAAAAGCAAAACATCAGAAAAATCACATGGAAAAAGGCCTAATAGACCCTGTTGGTAGAACAGTTTTTCATAGTTGTTCAACCTTTAGTAGTCGTATAGGACTTCATAAGCAGGGAGGAGGAGGGGATTAGAAACTCAAATCGTGGGAGAGCGTTTTCTTGTCAATAGTCCTTAAAAACCACACTCTAATCCATATAGGATAGATGCAATCTAAATGTTTGAAGTGTGATGTATGGTTTGCCTGGAAAAATACTCTTTCACTCTAGAAAGAGTGCAGAGAAGAGCAACAAAGATGATTAGGGGAGTGGAGACTAAAACATGAAGAACGGTGGCAGGAATTGGATATGTCTAGTTTAATTAAAAGGAGGACTAGGAGAGACATGATAGTAGTCTTCCAATATCTCAGGGGTTGCCACAAAGTAGAGGGAGTCAAACTATTCTCCAAAGCTCCTGAGGGTAGAACAAGAAGCAATGGGTGGAAACTAATCAAGGGAGAAGCCAGATTCACTTAACAGACATGTTACTAATTTAACATCTGCAGTGATTTACTTAACAACTGTGGCAAGAAAGGTCGTAAATTGGGGAAAACTTACTTAACAAGTTTTTCCCTTAACAACAGAAATGTTGGGCTCCATTGTGGGTGTAAATAGAGGTCTCCCTATAGATGATTAACTGAGAGTTGTTAGAAAAGGAACGTGGAGAATACGACTGCGACCTGTCTCTAAATACTACAGTTTGTTTTTTGCTATGTTATAGATTATAGATTTAAATCTGCCTCTTCAAAACCTTGGTGCATCCTTTACTCCGAAAAATATGGTAAATGTCCGAAGAGTGAGAAAACGTTTTGTTGTAAATATTACCTTGGAAAACATGAGGATTCACAAAAGGGAGAAGCCTTGCATGAAAAATGAAATGTGCCCAGAATGTGGGAAGTGTTTTGATGAAAAGTCAAAGCTAATTCAACATCATAGAGTTCACACTGAAGAAAGACCCCATCAGTGCCCAGACTGTGGGAGATGTTTTGGCCAGAAGGGACACCTAATTCGACATCAGAAAGGTCCATCTGCGAGCGAAGCCGTAGAGATTCATAGAGTGTGGTAATGTTTTCTCAAAAGGGAGACATCAGAAAACTCACATGGAAAAAGCCCTAATAGGCCCTGATGATAGAACAGTTCTTCATAATTGTTCAACCCTTAGAAGTCATATAAGACTTCATAAAGAGGGGGGATTAGAAACTCTTAGATCGTGGGAGAGCATGTGAACTTGTCTGGAAGTATATTAAGACTCCTGGGCAGGGAAGGTAAAACTAGAAGACTACAGCTGTGTTATTCTGTGGTAGGTCCCTTCTAGCCCTATAATTCTAAGAATTTTTTAAAAAAAAAGGGGGAAATGGATAAGAAGCAAACATAGGGGGTGTTCACAAAATAATGCGAAAAGCTAAGGTTTCTGCTAAAGCCTTGTAAGCCATCAAAAGTCTCTATTTGGGCAGGATTAACGAATCCAGGAAATAAATAGAATCATAGAATATGTATCCTAGAGCACAACCGACAGAATATCTGAGGTAAAAAGAACTTTGCTGATAGTTTTGTCATAATTTTAAAAGTCTTTTGGAGGAAATCAAAATATTAATAAAAACATTAAACAGATTTTTAGTGAGTTGGCTGGTTTTAAAATCAATAGCTAATGGACAAAGAAGTTGACCAAAATAGGAAAATGGAAGACCAGATAGAATTGATGAGGAAAAGTGATTTGGAAGAAATGATACAAAAGTAAGACATTTGGATATTGTTACAAAGAATACAAATTCTCATACTCATATTCAGCCTGCCTCCCCTATTTCCCTGCGTTCTGCAGCCCTGCCATGCTTGCTTTCCTTCCACGTGGCCTTCCCGGTCTCCCCAAGGCCAGCTAGTGAAGGCAGGCAAGCATGTCGGGGCCAGCCGGCCACGGGGAAGGGAGCTAGCAGCCTACTTCCTTCCCCACAACCCCCCCATGCTTGCCTGCCTTCCATGTGGCCTTCCCGTCCCCATGCCCTCTTGTCTTCAGCATCCAGCCTGGCCCAGCCAGTGAGTGAGTGAGCAGTCCTTGCTGGAGATGAGAGTCTGGGGCTGAGAGGGGCAGCGCAGTGACTGGTGATTTGGGAGGGGTGCGGGCAGGCGGATTTTCTGGGGCTGCTGCACATAGGCACTGCCTGCCCTCACAGAGCACGTTCTTCCTTCTCCCTCTGCCAAAAGAAAGAGTATCCCACCGTCTGTTGGTGCCGCCGCAGTTGATCTGGCTAGGGTAACCAGCCCCCGAAGGGCAGGGTGTGCTCTGTTGCCACTGCTGCTGCCAGGCACCTCTATACATGAAAACTCCCCAGTGCAGCGCAGTTCCAGAATATTTTGTTTGTGTGTGTGTGAGAGAGAGGGAGGGAGGGAGGGAGGGAGGAAGGAAGGAAGGAAGGAAGGAAGGAAGGAAGGAAGGAAAGAAAAAGAAAGAAAGAAAGAAAGAAAGAAAGAAAGAAAGAAAGAAAGAGATTACTAGTGATTACTAGTCGGGCCCCATCCAGGGGTCTAGGACGTCATAATGTATTTTCGTAATATGCATGCAGATCCAAGCAGTGCGGCTTTTTTGCATTTGACTGATGGTGATTTTGTCAATTTTTAACTGTTTTAAATGTAATTCCAGTACTTTTGGAATAGCACCCAGTGTGCCAATTACCACTGGAACTACCATTGCTGGTTTGTGCCATAGTCATTGAATTTCGATTTTTAAGTCCTGGTATTTTGCGATTTTTTCATATTCCTTCTCGTCGACCCTGCTATCACCTGGTATTGCGATGTCTATGATTGTAACTTTATTTTTCTCAACCAGTGTGATGTCTGGTGTATTATGCGCCAGTATTTTGTCCGTTTGTATGCAAAAATCCCACAAGATCTTGACCATCTGATTTTTGGTGACTTTTTCAGGCTTATGTTCCCACCAGTTTGTTGCTGTTTTAATATTATAATTTTTACACAAATTCCAATGGATCATTTGTGCTACTGAATTGTGCCGCAATTTATAATCAGTCTGCGCAATTGTTTTACAGCAGCTGAGTATGTGATCAACAGTTTCATCAGCTTCTTTGCAAAGTCTGCATTTGGCATCATCAGAGGATTTTTCGATTTTGGCCTTAATTAGGTTTTATTTGCATTTGTAGGCCGCCCTTTTCCCTGAGGGGACTCAGGGCGGCTCACAGAAAACCAGGGAAGGGGGAAATACAACATTGAGACAACAACACATAATAAAATAATGGGCAACATGCATACAACATTCGGGCGGGGTAGGAATCCTTATCCCCAGGCCTGACGGGCGAGCCAGTTCTTCAAGGCTGTGCGGAAGGCTTGGACGGTGGAGAGGGTACGAATCTCTACGGGGAGCTCGTTCCAAAGGGTCGGGGCCACTGCTGAGAAGGCCCTCCTCCTTGTGGTTGCCAGCCGACACTGGCTGGCCGATGGAATGCGGAGGAGGCCTAATCTATGGGATCTTATAGGTCGTAGGGAGGTAATTGGCAGAAGGCGGTCTCTCAAGTATCCAGATCCACTGCCATGTAGGGCTTTATGGGTGATCAATAGCACCTTGAAGCGCATCCGGAGATCGACAGGTAGCCAGCGCAGCTCGCGGAGGATAGGTGTAATGCGGGTGAATCGGGGTGCACCCGCAATCACTCGCGCGGCTGCGTTCTGTACTAGCTGAAGTCGCCGGATGCTCCTCAGGGGCAGCCCCATGTAGAGCACATTGCAGTATTCCAGCCTAGAGGTCACAAGGGCCCGAGTGACTGTTGTGAGGGCCTCCCGATTCAGGTAGGGTCGCAACTGGCGCACCAGGCGTACCTGGGCGAATGCCCCCCTGGTCACAGCCGCTATATGATGGTCGAATGACAGCTGTGGATCCAGGAGGACTCCCAAGTTGCGGACCCTCTCTGAGGGGTGTAAAATTTGACCCCCCAGCCTGAGTGTTGGATTATTGGCCAAATCTTTGGGAGGAAAACACAACAGCCACTCGGTCTTTTCTGGGTTGAGCACAAGCTTGTTAATCCTCATCCAGTCCATGACGGCTTCAAGCCCCCGGTCCATCACGTCAACCGCTTCATTGATTTGGCACGGGGCGGACAGATACAATTGAGTATCGTCCGCATATTGATGGTATCTGATCCCGTGCCTACGGATGATCTCTCCCAGCGGTTTCATGTAGATGTTAAATAGTAGGGGGGATAAGACCGAACCCTGCGGCACCCCATATTTTAGGGGCCTTGGGGACGATCTCTGCCCTCCCACTAACACCGACTGCGACCTGTCCGAGAGGTAGGAGGAGAACCACCGTAACACGGTGCCTCCCACTCCCACCTCCCGCAGTCGTCGCAGAAGGATACCATGGTCGATGGTATCGAAAGCCGCTGAGAGGTCAAGGAGGACCAGGATGGAGGGATGTCCTTCATCTCTGGCTCTCCAAAGATCATCCATCAATGCGACCAAAGCGGTTTCTGTGCTGTAACCGGGTCTGAAGCCTGACTGGAAGGGGTCTAGATAGTCTGCTTCCTCCAAGGACCGTTGGAGCTGGAAGGCCACCACCTTCTCAACAACCTTCCCCAGAAAGGGGAGGTTGGAGACCGGGCGATAGTTGTTAAGGACAGCTGGATCCAAGGATGGTTTCTTCAGGAGGGGTCTCACCACCGCCGCTTTCAGTGCGGCGGGGAAGTTCCCCTCCCGAAGGGAGGCGGTTACAACCGCCTGGATCCAGCCTCGTGTCACCTCACTGCAGTTAGAAACCAGCCATGAGGGACACGGATCCAGAACACAGGTGGAGGAACTCACAGCTCTCATGGCCTTGTCCACATCCCCGGGGGTAACCTCCTGAAACTCAACCCAGAGCTGTTCTACTTGGTCCCCCTGTGCCTCGGCTGGAACTGCAGGTGTGGAGTCCAAGTCCGTCCGAAACCGAGCAATTTTGTCCGCTAAGAATTGGGCATATTCTTCAGCTCTGCCCTGCAAGGGTTCCCCCGTCTCCCTTTTGTTCAATAGGGAGCGGGTTATCCTAAACAGGGCGGCTCAGCGGATGCGACCAGGGAGGCTATGTGTGATCTTTTAGCTGCCCTAAGTGCCCTAGTATATTCCCTGGTGCAGGTGGTTACCATTGCTCGGTTCGAAGCGGACTTATCGGACCTCCAACGGTGCTCTAGGCATCTCCTCCGGCGCTTCATCTCCCGGAGCTCCTCGGTGAACCAAGGAGGTCTCCGGGATCCGCCGCCTCGGAGGAGCCGCAGTGGCGCAATCCGGTCGAGGGCCTCTGACGCTGCCAAGTGCCACGCAGCAGTCAGAGTCTCTGCCGGACTGTGGGCGAAAGTGTCAGGAATAACCCCAAGCTCTGTCTGGAACCTTGCTGGCTCCATAAGACGCCTGGGGCGGAACCACCTGGTCGGTTCCTCCTCCCTACAGTGGGGGTTTGGCCTCCGGAAGTCGAGCCTCAGTAGGCAATGGTCTGACCACGACAGGGGTATGATGTCACTCCCCCTCAGACCAAGATCACACATCCACTGCTCCGAGAGAAATACGAGGTCAAGCATGTGTCCCGCTGAATGGGTTGGGCCTCGGATTACTTGAGTCAAGCCCATGGCTGTCATGGAAGCCATGAACTCCTGCGCCCCATCAGAGTTTTCACCGAGCGACGGCAAATTAAAGTCCTTAATGGCATTTGTGCGGATAGCTTGTTCTTGTGCAGCCAGGATTAGTGACTCTGTTTCTTTCTTTAATGTACCTGCTGCTAACCATAACCAAGTTTTTTCACTGTCCACTTTATCTTTTATTTTTCCCATAAATTGGCCATGCAATGCTTTGTTCTGCCAACTCTCCATTCTTGATTTTATCACATCTTTTCTGTATTCTTGTTTCGTCTGTTGGACCTTCAGTAGATTTTTGTTCTTTACTTCGATTAATAGATGTTCTTGACTTTCTTTTAAATAATCAGCCAGTGCATGTTTTTCTTCTTCAACTATTTGCTTCACTTGTAATAATCCTCTGTCACTTGATTTTTGGGGCAGGTATAGTCTATCAGTATCACCATGCAGATGTAAACTGTAGTGCATTGTCATTAGTTTCCTGGTTTTTCGGTCTAAAATGTCCAAATCAGCTTGTGTCCAGTTAACTATACCAGCTGTGTATCTTATAACTGGTATTGCCCAGGTATTCATGGCCTTGATTGTTTTTCCACCATTCAATTTAGATTTCAAAATTTTCCTAACTCTGTTGGTGTACTCTCCCCTGACAATAGTTTTTACTTCTCCATGCTTGATGTTATCCAACTGCAGAATGCCTAACTATTTGTAGGCTTCATTTTCGTTGCATTTAATTAGTTGGCCATTGGGCATTCCAATTCCCTCACATGTAGTGATTTTGCCCCTTTTTATGGATACAGTGGCACATTTTTCCATGCCAAACTGCATTGAAATATCGGTGCTGAATACTCGGACTGTGTTTGTCAGTGATTGGATTTCTATTTCTGACTTTCCATAGAGTTCCAAATCATCCATATATAATAAATGAGAATTTTTTTCAGCTTCTTTGGCTGTTTGGTAGCCTAATTTCATTTTTTTTTAAAGATTACTGATAGTGGGATCATTGCGATGATGAAGAGAAGAGGTGAAAGTGAATCAACCTGGAAAATTCCTCGCTTGATATTAACCATTCCGTAGTTCTCATTCCCTACTGCCAACTCAGTTCTCTACTGTTTCATCGCCTTTTCAGTAAAGGATGTAATATTTTTGCTAATGGCAGTTGTTTCTAAGCATTTTATGATCCAACTATGTGGTAATGAGTCGAATGCCTTTTTGTAATCAATCCACACCATATTCAAGTTCGTTTTTCTGTTCTTACAATTTTCTAATATCATTTTATCAATTAGGAGCTGATCTTTTGTGCCCCTGCTCCTTCTTTTGTTGCCTTTTTGCTCTACTGGCAAGATGTTATTTGTTTCCAAATAATCCATAATGTTATCTGCAATAATGCCTGTGAGTAATTTAAAAGTGGTTGTTGTTGTTGTTGTTGTTATTAACCTTTAGGTATAATCCAAAAGGATTGCTATCTTCCTTACATAGGTACCATTCAATATTCATATCCAATTATATTCATCATAACACTACACATTGTATACATTAGTAACATTATCAATTATTTAAGATATATCTATTGTCAATATATTTCACTAAGTTTAACTAGTTTTAAATTATATTCTTCCATCTATAACCTTTATCTTTCCAAGAGCAAAACAGTCTCATATCTTTTGCCATCAGTGATGCCAGTCCTCTAATCATCTTCATGGTCAGCTTTGTATAGACTCCTCTTAGCAACTCCTTGCTTATAAGATCTCTCGTATAATCTTGATGCCTTCTTTCTTTTTCCTTATTCAGCTTATCTTTGATTGTCAACAGTGTTATCAATGCTTTTGCTAATAGAATTTCTCTCTTTAAATCCATAGATTCTTTGGTTTTTTCTTCTTCTGTATCTTACCCTCTGGAATATATAACAACGTATATATAGATATGGGTATAATATAATAGCAATAGCAATAGCAATAGCAGTAGACTTATATACCGCTTCATAGGCCTTTCAGGCCTCTCTAAGCGGTTTACAGAGAGTCAGCATATTGCCCCCAACAATCTGGGTCCTCATTTTACCCACCTCGGAAGGATGGAAGGCTGAGTCAACCCTGAGCCGGTGAGATTTGAACCGCTGACCTGCTGATCTAGCAGTAGCCTGCAGTGCTGCATTTAACCACTGCGCCACCTTGGCTCCTCTATAAGGAAACAATGTAAACTTTAAATAGTGATTTGGAAAGGAGGATTAGAAAACTTTGTTATTAAATATCTTGGATGTTTAGCTAAAATAGGACATAAGGATTTAGAGTTAGTGGAGGATTTTAGAAATAGTAATTGAAAGGCCAGTATGGGTTATGTACTAAATTTTGGTATATTTTATGATGGACACTTAAACAATTATAGTCAAATGAAAATGAAGATATAATGATGGTGACATGTATGAATATTTGAGTTAAAATACTTAAGTTAATATGAATTATGTTTGTTGACTGTGGAAGAGATGCACGAAAGTCTTTTTGTAACCAACTGATATACTTTCTATAGCATGTAAAGAAGGATGTTGTGTTTGTTTTAAATTAACTTTTTAAAAAATTATTTAAAAAGTATAAACCATAATAAACAGTATGTTTATCACTATAAACGTGTATAACCTCTCCCATATATCATCTCCCATTCACAAGAGCTGACTTGTGGCTTGGGTGGCATGTTTTTCAATGACACAATAAAGACAATGTACACTTTTAAAAACCATTTTGAAGTGCCTTATTGAAGGGATACAAAGCTTCTTTGTGATGCTTGGCACAGAACACAGAGAATAAAGGTGAAGTTGAGAGATCAAATGCAGAGCCATTTACTGTTTCATAATTTTCATAAGAGAGTTAACAGAGATTTTTAAAAGGCAAAATGATATTTGGAATTGAACGACTGTCAGAGATAAATCGGGGGCTGCTGACTGCCACAAAGAAGTGGGAGTCAAAACTATTCTCCAAAGTACCTGAGGGTAAAACAAGAAGCAAAGGGTGGAAACTAATCAAGGAGAGAAGCAACTTAGAACGGAGAAGAAATTTCCTGAGAGTTAGAACAATTAATCAATGGAACAACTTGCCTCCAGAAGTTGTGAATGCTCCAACACTGGAAGTTTTTAAGATGATGTTGGATATCTATTTGTCTGAAGTGGGGTAGGGTTTCTTGCCTAAGCAGGGGGTTGGACTAGAAGACCTCCAAGGTCCCTTCCACCTCTGTTATTCTACACTATATTGCCAAGTATTCGCTCACCCATCCAAATAATCAGAATCAGGTGTTCCAATCACTTCCATGGCCACAGGTGTATAAAATCAAGTACCTAGGCATGCAGACTGTTTTACAAACATTTGTGAAAGAATGGGTCACTCTCAGGAGCTCAGTGAATTCCAGCATGGAACTGTGATAGGATGCTACCTATGTAACAAATCAAGTTGTGAAATTTCCTCGCTCCTAAATATTCCACAGTCAACCATCAGCTGTATTATTAGAATGTGAAAGTGTTTGGGAACAACAGCAATTCAGCCATGAAGTGGTAGGCCATGTAAACTCGTCCAACATCAGTGTGTGACCTCACGAATGCGCTTCTGGAAGAATGGTCAAAAATTCCCATAAACACTCCTAAACCTTGTGGACTGCCTTCCCAGAAGAGTTTGAAGCTGCTATAGCTGCAAAGGATGGACCGACATCATATTGAACCCTATGGATTAGGAATGGGATGTCACTTACAGTAAGTTCATATGCGAGTAAAGGCAGGTAAGCGAATACTTTTGGCAATATAGTGTAATTCCAATTCAAATTGGAACTAAATTATGTGCAAATGATGGACATGTAACTTACTTGGCTATCCATCATAATTTCGGGAGTGTTCTTTAAAATTAATGTTCAATGAATGCCACATTCTTCCTATCCCCCTCATTTTGTCCTACTTTCTCTTCCGAAAAATGTCACTGCTGTAGGAAGTTATCACCCAGCCCTCTCCCAGAAAAATGAAATATCCTAGGAAATATTGAAAAGGCAGAATATTTCTCTGGATGTGAAAAGAAACATGTTTTAAAACACAGAATACCTGCCTGTAGCTTCCTTCACTTTGTCAATGGAATATTAAGAAGGCCAAGCTAGTCCAGTTTACATAATAAAGACTTCTCCATTTCAGCTACAGGGAGATGGGATTAAAGCATGATAATATTGGCCCCAACTGACCACATGGCATCTGAGAACTCAACCAAACCTGGATTCAAAACACACTCTAGAGAGTTGTCCCTGCATGACCCAAGGGAGTCTGACAACCAATCAGAATACATTTCTTACACAGGAACAGGAAACAGAGAGGTGGGACTGAACATGTTATAAAAAGCCTAGCAAGCCCCTCCTTCAGCCTTCCCTTCTTCTCCACCAACATTGAAGCATGTGACCACCTTTTCTGTTCAGGACTCAAGCCATGTGGTCCTGTCCAACAATAAACCATCTTTCCAAGCAGCCTCCATGTTCCAGGGTCTTTTTCCCCACTTGGAGCCAAACCCAGAAGGACATTTCTTTCATCACAGCGAAACAACTTTCTGAATTTAAGATTCTGTCCTTCCAACCTTTATCAACAAAGTAAGAATTCCAGAACTCTTCTGGGCTTCCCTTCGTGATTCAGCCTCTCTCGAAGAGCTGATTTCCGTCTTGATCCCAATATCATTTTTCTTTCCAAAACAGGCAAGGCAAAATCTTATTAAAATTAGCTCCCATCTCTGGGGTTTCTTTGCAACCCTCCAAGCGTTTCAAACCGTTTATTCATGAACACCTTTAAACATTCCAGATTGAGCTAAAGTTCATCTCTGAGTTTTTGTACATTTTGTAACACAATAGAAAAGAGACACTGAGACTAGTAAGGATGCAGGGAAGAACAAGAAAGATAAGTAGGGGACTGGAGGATACAACATAAAGAGGAAAGGTTGCAGGTACTGGCTTTATTTAATTACAGGAACTGGTTATGTCTAGCTGAATGAAGGGAGGGACTGGAAGTGGCAGGATGGCAGCCTTCCAATATTTGAGAAGCTGTCATAAAGGAGAATTTCCTAACAGAGTAATTGAACATTGCAATGACTTCCCTCTAAAAGTTTTGAGTGCTCCATCAGTGGAGGGTTTTCAGAAGAAGTCACTTGTCTGGAATGATATAGGGTCTCTTGCTTGGGCAGGGGTTGGACTAGATGACCTCAGAGCTCCCTTCCATCTGTGTTATTCTGAAGGTTTCCTCATTTGTGGTTTGGAAAGTTATGCAAACTGACCAGTTACCCACAGTCAGCAAACCACGAAGGAAGCAAAGTTTATGGGATGGTGTTTCCTGATGCTGCCCCGAAGGGCACAATAAGGGGAAATTGAAGTTTCCCCAAACTTCGGGGGAAGGAGGGAGCGAGGATCCACAATCGCCTCTTCCCTTTCCGGGCGGGGCGTAGGAAAGGAGGAAAGGGTCCCGTCCTCTATGAACACCGAACGGTCGGGAAAGAGGCGGCTCGCCCAGCACGCTGCGAGGGGGAAGCGTCGCTTGAAGAGCCGAGAAACTGCAGTCCCCTGGGCAGGAAGAGAGAAATGAGGGGCTAGAGCGTCTCCACCACTCTACCAGGGAGGAAACGGGGGTCGGAAAAGGCGGGGAGAGGCTTCCGAAGGACCTCTCTAGTAAGCTCCTCTCGGTCTCCCTCTCCACCGTTTATTGGAGCTGAGTTTCCGGGAGGTTTTGATCCCCAGTTGCCTCATTTTGGGCGGCTGTGCAACTTCTGGGCGTCCGGCAAGGCTGCTCCTGGGCTCCACTCCGGGCAGGTGCGGCTCCCTCTCTCCCTCGGGCTGCCAGGAGGGCTTCTCCCCGCCAGGAGGAAGGTAATCCCGAGTCCCCTCGAGTCGGTGCCAGGAGGAAGGTGCGGGCGGGTGCGGGCGGATGCGGGGCTGGACGGGGAACCTCTGGGCAAAGTGGGGGAAGGCTCGCCCCACGGAGGGAAAGGGGGCTTCTCCTCCAAGGGTTTAAGGGGGAGGATTATTGGGTGGCTGAAAGAAATACCCGCCCTTCTCTCTTCAATGGGGAGTGGAGGGTTTTTCTTTAGGGGAAGAAAAAGGGGTTCAAATGGCTTGAATTGAGTTGACTGTTTTCCCAAGGCAGAAAAGATCCACTTGCTTTCGGCTTCATCTCAATGGAGAAGAATTGGTAGCTTTTGCTTTTATTCTAGTGTTTTAATTGTTTACTTTCGTTTCTACAAAGCTGGATAGAAGCTGAAAAAATCCTATGGGGATCTTTGCACTTTGTCTCACATCATGTAGCATCATCGCCCCCCCCCCCTCCTGTGGAAAAGGAAAAGGCAGGGATCATCCACTGTTAAGGCAGGCAACAGAGATTCTTGTCAGCCATTCCTCTCATCATGCTAAAAAAAAGGGAAAGGGGAGGTCTGCTCCGGGGGAGGGGGGACATAGGGGGGATCCCAGCATGGCTTTGATTCTGGGGGGACCGAATGGAAGTTTTTTTGGAGGGGCTTCCAGGGTTCATATACAGCAGTGGTTCCCAACATGGCGCCCAGGCACCACAGGGAGGCAATTTGATTTTTTAATGGGAGCAATTTGAACCTTATATAAACCAAGTTAATGGCCTTTTAGGCTTCCTCCACATGAGTAGAGTTCACTTTTTCAGCAAATTAAGAAATATATGTCACAGGGGAGGCATCAGGATTTTAGAGATGCTTAGAGGGGGCATGGCCAAAAAACACTTGGGAACCACTGATATAGGAGGTCTTCCAGTTATTGTTTGGGCTATTTGGAGAGCTGAAGAAAATAAATCTTCCTCTCTCCTTCACTTCTTTTTTCTTCATTCTGCAGGTGCCACCAGGAAAACCTTTGCACAAAGTTCTGCTTGCAGAATCCAATCGGGGTCAGTCACCAGGGCCAGAGGTTTCGTCTTCTCAGCTTTCGGACTCATGCTGGATCCCCTCCTCCTGCCCATCTTCCAACCTTTTGGCCAAAGTTCTGCTTGTTTGAATTTCCTCTGATAGGAAGTTGTGGAAGTGAGCAGCCCTGGAGACTATGCAGAGGGGGAAACACTTTGGCCAAAGGTCCCCCCAGAGGAATCAGGGGAGACTCTTCAAATGCTCTGATTGCGGGAAATCCTTTGCTTACCGGTCTCTCCTTTTGATCCACCAAAAGCTGCACACGGGAAATGGATCCCATCTGTGTTACCTTTGTGGGAAATCCTTTCCTGGAGTGTGGAGCTTTGCCAAACATCTACGGAGCCACCCAGGACTGAAGCCTTACAAATGCGGAGAGTGCAGGGAGCGTTTTGCTAAAGGCTTGCACCTTGGAGCCCATCAGCGAATCCACCAGGGAAAGAGACCTCAGGAGTCCTGGAAGCGCTGGGGAAGATTTCCTGAGAGATGGCATTTCTCTAGGCCTCAGAACAGCCCAACTGAAGAGAAGCCCTGCAAGTGTGTGCAATGTGGGCTGTGCTTTTCCCAAACCTTGCAGCTGCTTAAACATCAGGAAATCCACACCAGAGGAAAACCTTATCAATGTCTGGAGTGTGGGAAATCTTTCCGTTATAAACAATTGTTTAGAAGACATGAGAAAATTCACACAGCGCAGAGTCCTTATAAATGCCTAGAATGTGGGAAGTGTTTCACTCAGAGCTCATCTCTTTGCAAACACAATAAAACACATACAAAGGAGGGAAGCCAAACGTGCCTAGAATGTGGGAAATCTTTTTCCAACAAATCATGCCTGCTGCAACATCAGAGAATTCACAGTGGGGAAAAACCCCATCAATGTCTTGAACGTGGGAGATGTTTCGGCTGCAAGTCAAATTTAATTCAACATCAGAGAGTTCACACCAAAGAGAGACCCCGTCAGTGCCAAAAATGTGGGAGGTGTTTTGGCCAGAAGGCTCACCTAATTCAACATCAAAGAGTTCACACTGGGGAAAGACTCCATGAATGCCCAGAATGTGGGAAATGTTTTGGCTACAAATCACAACTAATTCAACATCAGAGAGTTCACACTGGGGAAAGACCCTATCAGTGCCCAGAATGTGGGAAAAGATTTGCCAATTCTTGTAACCTTCAGAAACACCAAAGGGCACATAGGGGTGAAAAACTATATAAATGTAATGATTGTGATAAATGTTTTTCTTGTAAGGAAACTCTTTTTCGACATCAAAGTATCCATACAGGTGTGAAGCCCTATAAGTGTATTGAGTGTGGAACATTTTTCCGTACAGTACAAATCCTCAGAAGTCATGAGAACGTTCACAGAGGGGAAAAAAAGTTCAAATGTTTAGAATGTGGAAAAGCCTTTGCTTCTTCATCATCCCTTAGAATTCACTGCCAAGCCCATACGGATGAGAAATGCCACAAGTGCTCAGTTTGTGAGAAATCTTTTACCCGGAAAAGTACACTTTTGATGCATCAGAAAATCCACTTAGGGGAGCAATATAAATGCCCAGAGTGTGAGAAATCTTTTAGTTGTAAATATTATCTTAGAAAACACAAGAGGATTCACAAAGGAGAGAAGCCTTTCAAGTGTGTGCAGAAAAATGAAAAGTGCCCAGAATGTGGGAAATGTTTTCGCAGAAAGTCACAATTAATTGAACATCAGAAACGTCACACTGGAGAAAGACCCCATCAGTGCCCAGAATGTGGGAGATGTTTTATTGAAAAGTCATACCTAATTCAACATCAGAAACTTCATACTGGAGAAAGACCCCATCAGTGCCCTGAATGTGGGAAATGTTTTGGCAGAAAGTCACACCTAATTCGACATCAAAGAGTTCACACCAAAGAAAGACCTCATCAGTGCCCTGAATGTGGGAAATGTTTTGGCAGAAAGTCAAATTTAATTCGACATCAGAGAGTTCACATTGGACAAAGACCCAATGCCCAGAATGTGGGAGATGTTTTATTGAAAAGTCACACTTAATTCAACATCAGAAACTTCACACAATGCACAATCTATGAGGTATCATTTTGAACCAGCTCCCTGCCCAACCGATGATCAATAGCAGCGGTTATACCAATCTTTAAAAATCTTTATACCAAATCTTTTATCTAGTCGAATATTAAAGACCAATCTCCCTGTGTTGCATCACATGTAAAGTCATGGAATCAATTATAAAGCAATCCATCACCCTCCACCTAGAGACAAACAACCTGCTATATGACAAGCAGTTTGGTTTTAGAAAAAAATTGTCCTATAAACTGCAACTCCTAGACTGCAGAAACATCTGGACCACACATCTTGAACAGGGTAAAGCAGTAGATACAAAAGCCTTTGATTCAGTGGTACACAACAAACTACTGTCAAAGCTAAGTTCTTACGGCATCTCTGGATCCATGCACAAGTGGATAGCCGCGTTCCTGTCCAACAGGCAACAAAGAGTCAAAATAGGGAGGGCTCTTATCAAATCCGGCACCAGTTAACAGGGGTGTCCCCCAAGGCAGCGCTTTAGGACTCACACTCTTTCTGCTTTACATCAACGATCTATACAATCAAATTAAAACAGCTGCGTCCTCTTCGCTGACGATGTAAAATTATTTAATAGTAAAAAGACTGGAGATGTTTTGTTGAAAAGAAACACCTAATTTTGACATCAGAGACTTCAGACTGGAGCAGACTCTATGAATACCAGAACCTGAAAAAAGATTTGTGGATTCTGCTGAATTTTGTAGACGCCATGTGAAGTATCCGTGGGTGACCGCCACACCTACACAAGGAATTGTGTGACAACACACCAGAAGGGACACACAGGAAAGTGAAGGAATAGAGGTAAGGCTACGTAAAGACATGCGTAGAAAGCTACTGTGATCTCAGTAGCTGGTTATCTCGGATACCTACAAGCTCACCTAATTAGCAGAACCAGATGTGGGAAAAGAGGAAAGGTTACATACAGACTTGCGCATTACAGCCATAATCGCAGTAGCCGTTTATCTTTTAGCCCATGATCTCACCGAGCAGAGACAGGCCGTATCAGGGAGTGATGTGAGATTCAACCTTGGCTGAGATAGCCGCCTGGATTCACAAGGGAAAAAAGAGGGAGTAAACCAAAAACAAGACCGTTGCTTTCTGTGCTCAATTCTGCTGGCTGAAACTATAAAAGCCAAATAAACTCTGCGTAAGGCAGACAGGCGTTTTGGACATCACCTGCTGTGATGGATTTCTGAAAACCTACAGGAAAGGACATATAAATGTGGGGAGTGTGGGAAAAGTTTTACCTGAAAACAAAACATTGGAAACCATTAGAAATTTTTGACCAGATTGGGAGAACTGGTAGTGGACATTGGGCATTGGTGGTCAAACTGGTAGGGACTGCTAGTTGGCCACGCCCACAAGCTGGTACTCAGTCGGTGCTCACTTGCCTTACCCAGTCTCTACTTTCCACCGTTCCAGCCTGCCTGCCTTCCACTCAATGTTCCCATGGCCAACTTGCTAAGGTAGGCAAGCGGAAAGCTGTGTGGAAGGCAGACAAGCATGTCCAGGCTGGCCAGTCGCGGGGAAGGGACCTAGCAGACTACTTCCTGTTGAGATCCATTACCAGTTCTGTGTATAGGGCAGTTATGGCTGCCTGAAAACACAGGCACAGAGATGGATGCTACCATGAGATGAACAAAACATTCTTATTAGCAATACGTAAGAGCTTTCCTATTAATTAGTGTGCTCCTCTATACCAGCCTCTAGTATCTAGCAGTTAGCCAGCACTTCAAAGGGAGGCAGGAATGCGAGCTGCTCGCGTCTTCCCCCACTTCCCCCCACCTCTTCCTTCACTTCCCTCCACCTTTCATTTACCCCTCCTTTTCTGCCCAGAGACGAAGCCTCTTGCCACGCTGCAATATTATTATTGGATTATTTAGTCATGTGCCTTTTGATGTAATTTGTATACACCTTCTCTTTGTTTGGAACTAATAAAAGAAGCCCCCCGGGCATCGCTCGGGGCCAAGCCAAGCTTCATCCCAAGAAGGATTTGTCCGGTGTCTTTCTTCTCATTCAGCTACAAACATGAGTGGCCCATCAGAAGCGTGAAAAAGCCGCAACTGGTGACCCCGACGTGATCTTGCTGATCAAGCACGTCGCCTCATCCGTCTCACTTGGAATCCTCATGCTCACCGGCGAAGGAACGCCTCTTGCATACCAGGACGGGCCGTCGCAGACAGAGCATCCTCCCAGAATCGTGAGTAATGGGGGCAGAATTCTCTAAGCCCCGGGTTGCACACCTTTTCGAACTTAGAGAATTGTCCAAGTCCTCAATATTAATCTTAAAAAACAATGGAAATATTCTCCCCATCCCTTCGAAAAAAGATCTTACTAACCTTCTCAGGTACATTTATCAAAATTGTCCCACATATCCTGAGAAGGGCTCAATTCGAACAACCATTTGGGAAAAATTAGGAAAATATTTTCGCCAGCCTCCAAGGGCACCACCGAAAATACTTTCCACTTGGCGGATCATCATGGAATGCTTAAAAGTTCATGAAAAGGCCATGATGGGGGGACCGGACACCCCCCGCCATATTTGGAAACCTCTTCACTAAATTCACACTTTGAATCCAAGGCTTCCTCTTCCCTTGTATGCATGCCTCTGTCACCCTCAGCCCCTGAATCTCCTCAGCATTACATCCCTTTAGAGGACGCTTCTGCCTGCTTTCCAACCTGACTCACTGTCGGGAAACTAATCCTGGGGCATTCAGCCAGCCCCACACAAAAGGCTGATGCTGCTATTTCTGCTTCTTATCTTGTTTCTTATTTCAGTCTCTTGGCAAGTGAACCTATAGATGCTCCAATGCCTGGCTCTTCCTATTTCCTTCCGGTGATCCCGGCTACCTCTATTCCATTACCCCCTACGATGCCTCTCTTAGTCTTTCCTCATCGTGATTTCATGTCTCAAGGAGTTCTTGCTACTCCCTTTCTTACTGACTCTTCTGATTTCTCTTCTGCTTCTTTGATGACATTTTCATGCCTGAGCACCTGAATCTTTTTCACAGATGTTTCACAGAGCAATTGATTTATACGATCCGAATTGGAATGGAGAAAAATGCTTTTGTGCGTGCATGAGTGTGTGTGTGTTTGAGTGAGTGAGGGATCCAGTAAGGGAACTGCGTCTATTTAGGAAAGTAGGTAAATTATGGGGACAGGTTGGGCAGTAGAGAGTAAAGAGAAAGTGATAAAAGAGTGGGAGAGAGGAAGAAAGAAAAAGAGGGAAAGAGAAAGTGAAGAGAGACAAAGAGAAAGAGGATGAGAGAGACAGAGAGAGAAGAGAGGAAGAGGAAAGAGATATCCCACAGCCCTTACAATACCCCTGTGTTGTAAAAAAGAAATCTGGTAAATGGCGTTTTTTGCATGATTTGCGGGCTGTTAATAAAATTTTCCAACCCATGGGAGCGCTGCAGTGCGGCCTCCCCAATCCAAATTTGATTCCCCAAGAATGCGATCTCATGATCATTGATTTAAAAGATGCCTTTTTTTCTATACCACTCCATGAAAAAGATCGCAAACTGTTTGCTTTTACTGTCCCGGAATTTAACAACTCTAAACCTGCTTCTCTTTCAATGGACAGTCCTGCCTCAGGGAATGCTCAACAGCCCCACCATGTGTCAATATTTTGTAGATAAAACTTTGCAGCCGTATCGGACGGCACATCCTCACTTTTTAATTTACCACTATATGGATGATATCTTAGTAGCGGCATGTGGGCCCCCAGGTACGGTTTTAGCAACATTACCTTTTCTGACTAACCTTCTCCACAAAAATGGCCTGCACATAGCTCCAGAAAAGTTCAAACAGCACAACCTTTTTCGTACCTGGGTCACAAGCTTTTGGCTTCTCATGCTACACCTGCAATGCCAAAATTGGACTTGCCACACACTCCCACATTAGTACAGTTACAGCAATATTTGGGCTCCATTAACTGGGCACGCCCATATATGGGGCTCACAACCCCTCAATTGGCTCCGTTGTTTTCTGCATTAACAATGGGCAAAAACCCTGCAGATGTTATTAAATTAGATGAAACACATCAGCAAGTTTTAAAAGAAGTAAATGAGGCCCTTGCTCAAAATTGGGTGGATCGTCTTCAGGATAACACCCCCCTTAGCTTTCATTATATGTAACACTCTTGGGCTCCCAACAGGAGCCGTGGTGCAAAAAACTTCAAAATTATTAATTATTGAATGGGTACACTTGTCTCACACCCCAAAATCCACAATTTCTCAGAAACCTGCACTTTTTGCAGCTCTAATTACAAAAGCCCGTGTCAGAACAAAGTTGTTGGCTGGAATTGAACCTTCCACGATTTTTGTCCCTTGTTCTTTATCAACTCGGGAGACTTTACTTGCTAACTCGGAAAACCTTCAATTCGCACTTGCTGACTGGCCAGGTGAGATTTCTTGCCATGCACCTCGCGACCCTAGATTGGCTCTTTTGAAAACTGTTCCCCTGCAATGGCACACTCCATATTCCCCTCTCCCGCTTCCTCAGGCCATGACTATTTTTGCTGACAGAAGCAAAACCTATGGTGCTTGTGTCTGGCAGGAGAATGGTCGGTGGTGCACAAAAATTACACCCCCCCCTGCAGACTTCCGCTCAGCGTGCGGAGCTTGCTGCCTCTATTTTGGCTTTTTCTACTTTTCCAAATACACCCTTTAACTTGATTTTGGATAGCCTCTATGTAACTCAGATTGTGAAATCAATTTATGAGGCCTATCTTTCTCCCTCATTGGAACCACAATTACTCTCGCTCTTTTTATCTTTGCAAAAGTTAATTTTTGCCCGCACCCACTTTTTTCATGTTTCCCACATTCGAAGCCATCAGCCCTTCCCTGGGCCTCTCCAGGAAGGCAATGATGTGGCCGATGCTGCAGCAGCGGCTGTTGCCAACTCTTCTTTTCTTTTAACTTTGACAGCTCCCACGCCATGGGAGAGTCATTCCTATTTTCATCAAAACAAGAAAGCGCTCATGAAACAATTTGGCATTACTGCAAATGAGGCCTCTGTTGTTGTTCAGCAGTGCCCTACCTGTAGCCAGCAGGCAAACTCTCTCCCTACCGGGGTAAACCCCAGGAGGACAGAGTGTTGCCAGATTTGGCAAATGGATGTTACCCAATATCCTCCATTTGCCCCTTGGAAATATTTACATGTTTCCATTGACACGTATTCAGGCTACATTATGGCATCCCCCCTAAGAGGCGAAGCCACCAAACATGTTATTAATCATTGTATTCGGACCTTTGCATCGCAAAAACAAAACATTCTTATTAGCAATATGTAAGAGCTTTCCTATTAATTAGTGTGCTCCTCTGTACCAGCCTCTAGTATCTAGCAGTTAGCCAGCACTTCAAAGGGAGGCAGGAATGCGAGCTGCTCGCGTCTTCCCCCACTTCCCCCCCACCTCTTCCTTCACTTCCCTCCACCTTTCATTTACCCCTCCTTTTCTGCCCAGAGACGAAGCCTCTTGCCACGCTGCAATATTATTATTGGATTATTTAGTCATGTGCCTTTTGATGTAATTTGTATACACCTTCTCTTTGTTTGGAACTAATAAAAGAAGCCCCCCGGGCATCGCTCGGGGCCAAGCCAAGCTTCATCCCAAGAAGGATTTGTCCGGTGTCTTTCTTCTCATTCGGCTACAAACATGAGCGGCCCATCAGAAGCGTGAAAAAGCCACAGCTTCCTTCCCAGCAGCGCTGCCATGCTTGGCTGCCTTCCATGCGGCCTTCCTGGCGGTCCCCGATGCGCTCTTGCCTGCTGAGGTCAGCATCCAGCCCGTTCAGTGGGTGGGTGGGCAGCCCTTGATGAAGATGCAGCAGCTGCTCTGGGGCTGAGAGGGGAAGCGACGGTGGCTATGGCAGTTTGGGAGGGCAGGGGTCAGACGGATGTCCAGGGGCTGCTGCACATGTGCACCACCTGCCTTCCCAGAGTACTTTCGTCCTTCTCCCTCCACCGAAAGAAAGGAATATCCTGCCATCAGTTGGTGCCACTGCAGTTGATCCGGCAGGGGGAAAAAGCCTCTGAAGGGCAAGGTGTGTGCTGCCGCTGCTGCTGCCAGGCACATCCTCGCAGGAGAACACCCCGGGAAGGCTCCGTCTGTGCCTAGACCAGGTATGTGTCTCTGTGTGTGTCTGTCTGTGTCTGTGTGAGAGAGAGAGAGGGGTGTGGTGGGGAGAGACATAGAAAGAGAAAGAAAAAGAAGGAAAGAGAAAGAAAGAGAAAGGAAGTGGGAAAAAGAAAAAAAAAAGAAAACTGGACTTATGACCACAATTAAGGCCAAAATTTTGGTTGCTAAGCAAGAGCGTTAAGTTAGTTTCACCACTTTTATAAGTTGGCCACACCCACCTGGTCACATGACTACCAAGCCGGAGCAGCTCCCCACTTCAAGTCAAAGTTGGGTGCTGATCTCCTGTTAGGAGAGAGCCAAAGCCATCCCCAAAGCCACTTTGGTCCCAGAAGATTTCAGTGAGGCCTGCTAGCACCAAAATGGGGATGTCGCGCACAAGTGGGGGTGGTAGAGGGGGGATCATGCGCATGTGCAAAGGGTGGGGCCTGCATGGTGAGGCATTGGATTATGGGTGTCGGCACACACACATGTGCAATCTCTCATACACACATACACGCCTTTGGCACCCAAGGGAAAAAAAGGTTTGTCATCACTACCCTAGTGTTAATGCCAGAGCTCAAAAATAGGAGACTCTGAATTCCAGTCCCGCCTTGGTCCTGAAAGCCAGCTGGGTGACCTTAAGCCCGTCTCAGTAAAACCCACCTCACAGTATGGTTGTGAGGAAAATAAGAGGAGGAAGGTGTGTTGAATGTGTTCATTTCCTTGAGTTATTTGCAAAAATAATAAATCAGCAATAGAAATAAAACATTAAATCATTTCTATTTTCCAGTGACATGGCAATATTTTCAAGCTTATTTCCATTTTATATTGTGTTGCCTCTGGGAAAACGTGTGAGATCTGGGCTGCTTCCCCAAACTCTCTTCTTAACTGTCTTGGGGTCTCTGGGGATTAGGAAACCAAAGAATGTGAGAAAACTCGTCCATGCTCAGAGACCTCCATTCAATTTAAACTCTCACGATGGGCATCAACATGAAATCTCTGCACCCGTGGCTATTACAGATCAGTGTAAGACTTGATGACAGATGAATTAAAAGATCCTGGGAATAAAATTAAACATTTATTATCCAGTTAGGAAGGAACACCAAAAAAGTAAAAATACCACAAAAGGTAACTGTTAATTGCTTCCCGTTATTGGCACTTTGAACGAAACAACAACAAAAAAAAACTAAATAGGGCTTCTCCATGGACACATACAAGCGGGCGCTTCTACCGTGCAGAGGACACCCTTCGCAAGAGCAGGGAAAACCTGGATACCGACGCCCAATGGAGAAACAGAAGCGGTTTCGTTGCATGTGGTCGTGGCTGGGAGGGGGAATTGGGGGCGGGCAGGAGCTGAATCTGCAATGAGGGGCGGGGCTTACAAGGCGGAAGCGGAATCAGTGGAGAGCAGAAGCCTCTCCCCCGCCTCCCCCTCCCATTGGCTGGGTCTCCGTTTTCTTCCGCGAGGATCGGCGCTGGATCTCTGGAGAGGTTTCTGGGTACCTCTCAAGTAAGGCTGTTCTCCCTCCAGGCCGCCCTTCTTGCCAGGAGATCTCCCTACCGGGAGGAAGGAAACTGCGGATCCCGCTCTTCGTCTTCTCGGGGTTTTCCTGGGGGAGATCCGGCTCTGGCGTTGCCTGCAGGGAGCGGCTCTTTCCCTTCCTTCCAGGGGGACAAAGGGGGCTCCGTCCCCGCGCTGGATTTGCCCCCTCCTTCCCGGCCAAGGCTCTTCGGGTGGATCCTGGAAGGAGTTTTGGGGAGGTTGCTTTCAGAAGGTCTCTCTATGGTCCGTCAGGGCAAGAGGTATCTGAGCATGTATGTCGCGCAAGTGCAATTTAAAAAATAAAATAAACGGAGCTTTAAACCATTTATTGAGGTTTGTAATGTGGTCTTAACACAGACTGACCTCCTGGCAATGGGGAGGGGAGGATTTGGGGAAAGAAAAGGTTTAAATTAGTTGAGTTGAGCTCTTGTTTTAATCTACAAGATATCCTCTTTCTTTGACCTTAAAGGAAAAAGGCTAAAAATGAAATAGTTTGATTTATGCTAACATTTACTTTGCTTCTGCTTTAAAAAGCTGTGTATAATTTCTAAATTTTATATTTTTCTAGTTTTTCTCAGAAGAGGCTATGATGGGGCAGCCCCTCCTGGGTAGATGTTTTAGAAACCACAAACTTTAAGGACGTTTTGAGGGTGATCTTGTGAGCAGCTGATAGGACAAGCTGATGGCCAGAAGATTGCCTTACATAATTGTAAATATTTTCCAAAATGTTTGTCCAAAGTAGCTGTAGGTCCCAGGAGGCCTAGAATTCTTATGGCCTTGCAGCCTCCAAAAAGAGGAGGAAAGAGCAGCCCTTTCACTGATGCTCTTCCCCACCTGATCCCTCTCACCTTTCTTTGAGGTTTCCTGCTCACAACTATGCATTGGTTCCTCTTGGGCTTCATCCTGCTGGTTTCTTCCATTTTGGCTTACCAAGAGGTTCTTAAATCCTGATTCTCTCTCCATTATTTGTATTGTATTTTATCCTTTCTCTTCCAAGTCATTTATAGATTAATGTCAACATCTGAACCTTTTTCATTTGTCTTTGCAGGAGGCAAAAGTCAAGGGTTGTTCTTGGATCGGAACCCACCAAACTTGTCTGGTACCGCGTTCTAGAGAATTTGGAAATTGTGGCTTATTAGAGAAGCAGCTTTGTGCACCAAAGGCCATTTGGTCAGGCAATATTTAACTGGTCAGCGGTGAAGGTCATCTCTGGCCTTGACTCAGAGGGGGAACAAGTAACCCAGAGACCTCTTAACTATAAATTTAAAGGTGAGTAAATAAATCTTGGTTTGGGGAATAAGCTTTTTTCATCTTTCTTTGTCAAAATGCCAGTGCTACCAAGATGCAGAGTGAAGGCGTAATTCCTTTAATCAATATTTGTTGAAGAAGCCACTCTTGATGGAGTTGGAGGTGGACCCTGGTCAGAAGGCCACAGAGTGGGGGAGCTTGGTGCATGCACCCCTGAAGCCAGAAGAGGCTCCCTGGGAACTCAGCTTGAGGTGGGGCTGTTGCTGTCCAGTTTTTAGCTTATCTCCATGGGGAAATGTTGTCTTAGCCCAAACTGCCTCTTGTTTCAGCAATACATTTTTAGCAATTAAGTATGCAAACTTTTCTTCTTTGTGCCTTGTCCCATAATGCATTTACGGTTACAGTTTAGTAAGCTGAAGCACTTAGGCCTTCTACCTAAAGCTTAAACATTAATTGAAATTCTCTGGATCCTTTAATGGGGATTTGGGGCGAATTTACCCCAGCATTAAACCATGTCACAGTTCAGTTTTTTTTTTTTAAAGGTCAGGGCTGCTTAGGATGACAAATTGGGTCTTCCATTTCACTTTGGGGAAGCCCTCTATAGCTTTATTTGCCTTGATCAGCCATGGTCCTTTTATGAGTAACTTGGCTGTTGCACTTGGAGGAAATTGTTAAATCAGAGCCATTTTCCCCTCCTCCTTTTCTGTCTGATCTTCTGCGGCTGAGTCTCTTTTAGGATGGCCTGGCTGAATTGCCCCTTCTAATATGCACAGCTTTTTGGTTGGACCTGGTTGTGCTCAGTGCATCAAACAAGCAGATGTGGCCCCAAGGAAACTCTTAATTTAAAACAAAGGGTTTTTTTTATTTTTTGTTACATATTTTAACTTCTTTTATAAACAAAATGTTGTCCGGGTTTTCCCCCTTTATATCTTCTATTATGCATAGTTCATTTTACATCATATTTCATTTCGCATTTCAGTCATCTTGTTTTCTTCCATATTTTCCCGCTTAGTTTTAATTTCTTCTTAATATATAAACAATATCATTATTTGCCTCTCCAAATTAATCAAACGTATCATTTTCATCTATTATTCTGCTTTACTATTGATAGCATATATCCTCAAATTTAATTTTATATAGTAAACATTTCATTTATTTAATTATCCACAATTAATAGTATTAATCTACTTCCCTCACATCATATTAACTATATACCATTGGCTATATTTACCAAGTTTCATTCTATTTTACTAATAAATCCTTTTCCTTCTTTCTTCCTTTCAACCATTTTCTCTTAGTCTCTCAGGAACTTCACTTCTGTATATTCTCTTCTTTCCACCCATTTACCTAGCTTTTTCTTGTTCTTGAAATTTCTATATATTTTCTTTCCAATCTTTTTTCGCCTTTTTAATTCTATTGTTTTAGAATCTCCCACCAGTTCCCCCTCCATCTTTCCCCTCACCTTTGCTATTTAATTTTCCCTTTCTTGGGGCCACTTCCCCCTTGTCTCCTTTCGGTATGTAACTGTAAATTCCAGCACAATCATCTAAGTATTTTTCTTTTTCAATCTCTTTTTTTTCTATAGTATGTTCTTCATTTAGTCCCTTTTCTTTCTCCTTTTCCTTGTTTTACTTGTTTCCTCTGAGTTTCCACTGTTTTCTTTCCATTTAGCGTTTCATGTGCATTTTTTAACATCAAGTAATTCATCATACATCCAAAATTCCATAGTGTCTGCTTAGTTAATTTAACAAATTGTTTAAGCTTTTTCTTTTATATCACATTTACTTAAACTTAAAGTTCTTTTTTCCTTTCTTATTTCCAATTGCTAACGTCCAATTCCACTTTTATTTTTATTTTTCTCTTCCACCGACATAGCAAGTCCAACCCACAACACTTACAAAAACAAATCTTCCTTGTTGTTTCACACCCTTCAAAGTATCTTTATCTTGCTACAGTCAAGGTCAAGTTATAGCTGTACTTTCTTCTGTTATTTTCTATTTAGTCTTGTACTATCCTCTACTCACCAGTAGATGTCTCCCTTTCTGCCATAGGCAATGTGTTCTAGTCCGCTAGCTGTCAAAAGCTGTCAAAAGCTGTATTTATTCCACAAAAAAAGCAGGGGACACCATCAGAGTCCCAGCATAGACTGTATTTGACTTGAGGGGGTCCTGGATGAGCTTAGAGATGCTTTGGTCCATGTTGCTTAGAAACCGTATGGACCATGTGGCTTGGAAAAAGGTGCAAGGTTGTAAAGGCCACCCAGTCTGGGGATTAAGGCCACATTTCTCAGTGGTACCAGTGACAAAAGTCCAGGCCTGGGGTCAGTGGCAGATGGCTGAAGACCGCAGACCTCCACTTAAGGCACCACTCTGGCATTTCTGCCTCATTGAGTGACTGAGGTTTCTGGGGTTGGCTGCAGCTCTCTTAACTCATGTGTGGCCTGCCCTGGATCTCCAGGGTCTCCCCTATCCCCTTCAGGTACCCAGGCAGTTCTTCACTTAACAACACACAATCATTTAACAACTACAACAACAGAAGATTTTGCCTCCAAGAGATGTGGGGGCTCCATCACTGGAGATTTTGTCCAGGTGTTCTGTGGTCCTGGACAGGGTTGGACTGGAAAGGCCTTCATGGTCCCTTCCAAGTCTCAGATTTTGTGATGCCCTATCTTTCTCAAAATATTATTCTCTGTTTCTTTTTTTTCCTAACAGAAATAAAATAGTGTGATCCAACCTTTACCTACAAGTCAACTACCAGAAACAGCAGAAAATAGTGGAAGGCAGCAGCCACCAACAAGTATGGAACATGAGAAACCCTTGACTCTCCCGTCAGACACAAGCAACACTCCAGAAAACCATCAAACATATATATGCTCAGAGTGTGGGAAAACCTTTGCTTGCTGGCCCCACCTTTTGACCCACAGGAAGATGCATTTTCAAAGCGGATCCAGTCAAAATTTGGAAGGTGTCCTAAAACCCTATAAATGTGAGGAATGTGACTTATGCTTTGAACGAAAGTTAGAACTTCTTAAACATCAGAAAATCCATACTGGAGATAAACCTTATCAATGTCTGGAATGTGGGAAATGTTTCCATGCAAAATCCACTCTCAGGGACCACAAGAGAATTCACACGGGGGAGAAACCTTACAAATGTTGGGAATGTGGGAAGAGCTTTTCTCAGAAGTCAGGTCTTTGGGGCCATGAGAAGATTCATTCAGGAATAAAATCTTACAAATGCTTTGAGTGTGGGAAATGTTTCACCCTGAGAACATATCTTCTTAGTCATGAGAAAACACACAGAAGGGAGAAAAAGAAAAAAACTTACAAATGTTTTGCATGTGGAAATTGTTTCACGCAGAGTTCAGCTCTTCGGAGTCATTGGAAAACACACAGAGGGGAGAAAAATGTAAAGTGCCTCGAATGTGGGAAATACTTTTCCAGTAAATCAACCCTGGGGCGACATCAAAAAATTCACACCGGAGACAGACCCTTTGAATGCCCAGAATGTGGGAGAAGATTTATGTATTCTTTTGAACTTCGGACACATCAGAAAAGTCACAAAGGGGAGGAACCCTATAAATGTGGGGAGTGTGGGAAGGGTTTTCTTACACGAAAAGACATGCATAATCATGAGAGAACCCACACAGGGGAGAAGCCATACAAATGTTTGGAGTGTGAGAAATGCTTTTCCCGAAAAGACACCCTTAGAATGCATGAGAGGATCCATACAGGCATGAAGCCATACGGATGCATAGAATGTGGGAAATCTTTTGCTTATAAGGAAGTACTTTGGAGACATCAGCAAATTCACACCGGGGAGAAGCCCTTTAAATGCATCGAATGTGGACAATTTTATCGTACCACATCAAACCTTAGAAATCATATAAAAATTCACACGGGGGAAAAAAGTTATAAATGTTTAGAGTGCGGGAAAACATTTGCGCGGCCAGCTCACCTTACAAATCACAGCCGAATCCATTCGGGAGAGAAGCCCTTTAAATGCTCGGAGTGCAATAAATGTTTTTCTCGGAAAGATACTCTCTCGAAGCATCAGCGAATGCACTCTGGAGAAAAACCATAGAAATGTTCAGATTGTGGGAAAGGTTTTGCCCAACCTTCATCCCTTCATATGCACAACCGAAATCACACTGGAGAGTAGCCTAACAACTGGGCGGGGTGTGAGAAAACCTTTTTTGTTACAAATCACAGCTAAAAATGCATCAGAAAGTCCATAGCAGAGATACATCTCCTGAATTATGAACACACTTTCTTTTTTCAGAGGTCACACCTTACCAGGCATTTCACACAGTGACAGAAGGGAGCTCTGCACTGGGATAGGAAATCCTGTTTTAGGGGTCAAATAAAACTTTTAAGGTTTCTTTGAAGTTTTGTTTTCATTGGAACTGTATGAGAGTACATAATCATCTGGCCTGAGATTTTTTTTTTTTAAATGTTTTAGTCTATTGTCCAGCCTTAATAAAAGAATTTACGCTATCCTATCACATTTTAATTTCTCCAGAGTGCACTGTTCTTACATTGTTCACTCCAGTGATGAATAATGTTAAATGAAGGCTTGGCTCACTTCCTGGGCTGAAAGATAATCATAGTTTAGTTTAAGGTTTCTGTCTGACAGAAATGTTGGGCTTAAAGAGCCGAGGTGGCGCAGTGGTTAAATGCAGCACTGCAGGCTACTGCTAGATCAGCAGTTCAGTGGTTCAAATCTCACCGGCTCAGGGTTGACTCATCCTTCCATCCTTCCGAGGTGGGTAAAATGAGGACCTGGATTGTTGGGGGCAATATGCTGACTCTGTAAACCGCTTAGAGAGGGCTGAAAGCCCTATGAAGCGGTATATAAGTCTAACTGCTATTGCTATTATTAATTGTGGTCCTGTACTTGCTTTGTAAGCTAAATGGGGTGAAATGTGTCAGGGAATTTTCCTATGGAGATTCTCAGTCATCCAGGTCACTGTTATTCCAAAGGTGCTTTTTTTCAAAGAGGCAACTGGACATTGTGGTTTTTCTTTGAAAGCATTTTCAATCCAGCTTCTTGGATGAGAAGCGAAACATCTTCCAAGAAAAACCACAAAATCCAGTTGCCTCTTTGGAAAAAAAAAAAGCACCTTTGCAATCAGGGAATTTGCACACTCGGTGACCAAATGGAATCGGAGACCCTGACAGGAAATTGTGTGCATGTGTTTTTTTAAAAAAATAAATATATTTACAGTAAACAGGAGAAGCAAACAGGATCATATCAGGTGAAACAACAGAATCATGAGGTAAATCACAGCGAGCACACAGGGCAAAAAAAGCGGGAAACAAGGAACCTCCCCCTTTTCACTCAAGACAGCCAATCACAGTTTAGATTTCCACATGCAGGGCCAGCCCTCTTCAATCAATCAACTGTAACTGTTCTGACTGGCTACGCAACCTCCCGTTTCAGTTATAAATTTAAATATCTTGGCAAAATGTAGATTGGGGGCGGGGAGTCACAAATGCTTATTTATTTTTACTTATCTATCAAATTATTTTATTCCAATCTCATTTTAAATTGTATTCTCTTCCAATCTCGTTTGATTGAATTTTGATAATAATTTATGTTTGGAATGCTGCACTTTGATACGGCCTAATGGACTAATTAATAAAGTAAAGTAAACCTTGACAAAATGCCCAGGGAAGTCAAAACTGAAATATTGTGCAGTTACACTTGCTATGTCTGTGAAATGGGATGACATGTTTTGCCCAGAGGCTTTTTCTGAGAGAGGAACCAGAAGGAATTCCTGAAGGAAGGTGAAATTCTGGCTGAGTTAGGAGGAGAAGAGAGGAAGGACATGTTGACCAAAGAGAAAAAAAACTTGGAAATTATGTTTGCTTCAGCACTGCCTAGGAGGAGACCCCCACCCAAACACCTGAATAGTATCCATGAGCTGGAAGGGACCTTCTAGTGCAGCCCTCTTCTCAAGCAGGAAAACTGTAGGAAGTTATCACCCAGCCCTCTCCCAGAAAAATGAAATATCCTGGGAAATATTGAAAAGGCAGAATATTATATTTCCCTGGATGTGAAAAGGAAGAAAGATGTTTTAAGAGAGAATAGCTCCTTGTAGCTTCCTGCCCCCACCCACTTTGTCAATGGGCCATTAAGATGGCCAAGCTAGTCCCTTTACATAATAAAGAGTTCTCCCCTTCAGCTCCAGGGGGATGGGATTAAGGCATGATGATAATATTGGCCCTTTACCCAACTTGCCACATGGCATCTGAGAACCAAACCTGGATTCAAAACGCAGCCTAGAGAGTTGTCCCTGCATGGCCCCATGGGAGTCCGACAACCAATCAGAATACAAGATCAAGATCAAAGGCCAGAGAGGGCATAAAACCAGGGACTTTCAGCATCTCAGTCCTTCCCTTCCCTTTTCTCCACCAAGATTGAAGCATGTGATCTCACCTTTTCTGTTCAGGACTCAAGCCATGTGGTCGTGTCCACCATTAAAACCATCTTTCCAAGCAGCCTCCATGTCTCCAGTGTCTTTTTCCCCACTTGGAGCTGAACCCAGAAGGACATTTCTTTCATCAAAACCTATACTATTTTAGATTAGCAACTGTCTAGTCCATCAAGTGCCCAAACTGCAATGCGTGTGCATGCAGATGCATGGGGTGTGCCGGAAATCCGAAAACCAGCTGGCCAGTGCGCATCTGTGTGCCAGCCAGCTTGCCTTTTGGTTTCTAGCACGTACATCCATGTTGGCCAGCTGGAGGACCAGAAACCCGAAGACCAACTGGCCGGTGCACGCATGCCTTTTTTTCACTGTTTTTTTTGGGGGGGGGCTTATTCCGGGCCATTTTTCAGACTTCAGACCATTTTTTGCCCATTTGTGGGGCCAGAACAGCCCCAAAATGTCCTGAAAATGGCCCCAAAACAGCCTGGAAAACAGCGCCAGCAAAGACCAGCTGGCAGCCAGAGGAGCATATGTGCATGTCACCTCTGGAATCATGGGTCTAGTCTTCTCTTAAAAACCTCCAGTGATGAAGCACCCACAACTTCTAAAAGCAAGCTATTCCACTGGTTAACTGTCCTCACTGTTAGCAAGTTTCTCCTTAATTCCAGGTTGCTTCTCTCCTTGATTAGTTTCCAACTATTGTTTCTTGTCCTGCCCTCTGGTGCTGTGGAGAATAGTTTGACCCCCTTTTCTTTGTGGCAGGCCCTCAAATACTGGAATACTGCTATCATGCCTCTCCTAGTCCTTCTTTTCTTTAGACTAGCCAAGCCCAAATCTTGCAGCCATTTTTAATATGTTTTAGTCTCCAGGCCTTTGATCATCTTAGTCGCTTTTCTCTGATATTTTTTCCCAAAGTCTCAACATCTTTTTTGTAGTATGGTGGCCAAAATCGGTTGCAGTATTCCAGGTGAGGTCGTACTAAGGCTTTATATAGCGGTAGTTATACTTCACGTGATCTTGATTCTATTTATAGAACCCAGGATTGTATTTTTTGGAGGTGGCTGCACAGTGCTGGCTCATATTCAAGTGATCATTCACTAGGACTCCAAGGTCCCTCTCACAGTAATACTGGCTTTGAGCCAGGTCTCACCTAATCCATACTTATGCCTGATGAAAGAAATGTCCTCCTGGGTTCAGCTCCAGAGATGAAAAGTTCTTCCTCCCGAGAGCCCAGAGTGAAGGAGCCTCCAGATAAGTTCCCCCCAAGCCCACCCCCAGGAGAGACGTCCCTTCAGCACCAAGGACTCTGCGTTGGCCTGTGGGACAGACCCTCCCTCCAGAAGTTGCTTCCTGCTGCAGCTGCCCTGGGACTACAATTGAGGAATGGGAAGCCAAAGTTCTCTCCTTGGGGGGGCCAGCTGGTCCTGGGTTCAAATCCCGATGCTGCCAACCTCACCTTCGAGCCTGCTATGGCCTGGCCCAGGTCCTGCTTTGATCAAAGGTCCGCAGAGCCAGGGCGGATGATCTCCGAGGAAAGGGCTTGATTGAAGGGGGTGAGTCTGGGGGCCCTGAGGAGCCCCTTTCTCCCTCCTCCTTCTCTCACAAGAACTGAGGGCGCCTCTCAGGCCCGCTCCTCCTGCAGACAAGCCCCCTCCTTACGGGGAGCCTCCTTCCCCGCTTCGCTTCCAGGGAGCCAGCACCCCCTCCCCCGCAGCAACATCGGGGGAATCCTAGCAGAGCCCATCGATGCTGCCCCACAAGCGCCCGCAAAGAAAGGGGAGAAAGACACAGATGGTCCCAGCCCCAGAGGCCGCATCTGTGGGTCTGGATTGGGGGGAAGGGAGCGTTCTCCTTCAACTTGGGAATTGGGAGTAGCCGCGAAAGCGAAATTACCAATTGGAATTCTCCTTTCTGCAGCGTCATCAGTCTCCGGGCAGAGTCTCTTGTCTTCAAACGCTGGAGAGTTCAGTCTTTCAGCGCAGCTCGAGCGGGTCGTTCATTGCAGACGCAAAGGAGAGCGTGGACTTCTTATTGCCCTCCCCACCGATCAGGCGTGGCGTGGGGCTTCATTGGATGAAAAAAGGGGAGGCGCAGCCCCAGAGCTCGTGAAGACTTTGGGGGTTTCTGAGTCTATGATTGCGGAGTCCTCGGGCACCTTAACACACACAAATGCACAATTTCCCGCGTGGGAGAGTCCCTCCCCTAATCACGTGGGGTCGCTGAGACCCCCCCGCCCCTCCCGAAAACTCCCCCCCCAACAGCTACTCCCAGCCCCCTCCCCTGTTTAATGGAGAATCCTCCGCTCGGCTGTCACGGGAAAGGCGCCGCTTCCAAGGAGAGGGAAAAAAAGCGAGTTCCTTTCTTGAAACCCGTGTCTCCCCTGCACTGAACGTCTGGAAGGAGCGGCTCCTTCGAATTTCCCGCCCCTCGACCGCACATGTGAAGCTATTTCCCTCTTTCTGTGGTTCGGGATCCCATTTTTTGCTGGCAAAAGGGACCCGAATGAAGATCCCGGAATAAACTTTGGCCATTTCTCCTTCGTTTTTTTCGGATACTTTCCACCACTTCTTCCCCTAATCTCCTCTTCAGCAGAAAAAGAGATGAAGTGGCAGAGGGGGCTGGGGGGGGGCTGCCTTTAAAAGGGAGGGAACTTCAGCTATGCTGCAGGAAAAGCTGCCACCTTGATTCTGTAGCTGAGGTCAAATGAATGAACCGGGGCTAGAAAGGAAGGTCCAGGCCCTCCTTGGCCATCAGAGCCAGCTGGGGAGACCTGGGGCCGGTCGCTCTCTCAGCCCGACCCCCCTCGCAGGGTCGTTATGAGGAAAATAGGAGGGGGGGATGTGTGGGGTATCTTCACTGCCTTGAGTGTAAAACTAATAAAAGGCGGGAGACAAATCAATATTATTAAAAAAAAACTCTACTCTGCAGAGGCCTAGCAGGGTTCCCAGGCCTCTTTCCCCTCTCAGATGCTGAGCTGCCCCCATGGGAACAAAGATGCGCGCGCGCACACACACACAAACACACACACACACACACACACACACACAAAATCACAGACACTGGAAGAAGTCTCGGAGCACGTGCTCCTGGCTGGAAAGGGAGATTAGAGGGGAGGGGCGGAGGGGGGCAAGGGGCGGGGCCGCAAAGTGGGGGGCGGAGCCCGAGGGGATAATATTATACTCCCCCGCCTCCCCCGCCCAACACAAGCTGGATCTCCGGTTCCTGCCTCCAGTTCCGCTTCTTCCTTGGAGGATCGGCGTTAGATGCCCCGGGAGAGGCTTCTGGATCCCTCTCAGGTAAGGCTGTTCTCCCTCCAGGCCGCCCCTCCAGCCAGGAGATCTCCTGACCCCCAGGAGGAAGGGAGCTGCGGATCCCACTCAGGGTTTTCCTCGGGGAGATCCGGCTCCGGCGTTGCCTGCAGGGAGGGAATCCCTCCCTTCCCTCCAGGGGGGCAAAAGGGGGAGTCCGTCAGCACGTGGAAAAATGGAGCTTTAAAACCTTTGTTGAGACTAAGCTCATTGCAATGGGGAGGGGGAGGGTTTGGGAGGGAGGGAAAGTTTAAATAGAATTGAGTTCCTCTTTCTTTCCTCTCAATATAAAAGGGGAACAATGAAATCCTTTGCTTTTTTTACTGATGATTACTTTGCTTCTGATTTTAAAAGCTGGGTAGAGTCAGTAGGGCTGAAAGCCCTATGAAGCGGTATATAAGCAAACAAACAAACAAACAAATAAATAATAAATAAATTTATTTTCCTCCTCCTTCCCGGAAGTGGCAGCCCTTCCTGATGGATGTTTTACAAAGCACAAATTCTAAGGATGTGTGGGAAGTACACCCCAAAAGGACAGTGCCAGGAACCTCATAGCACCAGAAACCTCATTAAAAAGTGCCAAGGAACTCCAGTCAGCCCTTCCCCCTTTAAGGAAACCCCAGGCAGAAGCACTGGCTGAAAGAAAACCCCAGAGCAGCCCTGCTAACAGAGCTGACAATGGAAACACTTTTTAAAACTTAGAGCCTGGGCACAGCACACACACTTCCCGCCCCTCTGCCTATTCCCTCTTCCTGGATTCACTCAGACGTTTTTAAGGCTCACAGCCTGTGCACAGCATACACTCTTCCAGCCCTGGGACTCCGTTCTAGAGAATTTGGAAATCATGGCTCAGTTGGAGAAGTGGCTTCCTGTGCAGAGGGCCAATCAGTTAAGGAGAAATCAAACTGGCCAGTGCTTACAGTCATATTCCATTAATTCTGTCACTTGGTCAAAGAATGCAATAAGGTTTCTCTGCCATGGTCTGTTTTTGACCAACCCATGTTGGATTCTAGTAATAGCTTTGCTTGTTTCTAGACTTCCCCAGATCCCTTGCTTGATTATCTTTCCCAGGATCTTCCCAGGTACTGATGTCAGGCTGTTGAGCAATTTCACGGGTCATTAAGCAGACAAAGTCCCAGATAAGCAATCTGATGTTCTCTTATGTGGGAGGAGAGGCCATGTGAGTCCTGGCACAGGACATGGGCCGGTTGAGGGGGTCCTGAAGAAGCTTTGGAGATGCTTTGGGAGATGTTGCTTGGAAACAAACTGGAATATGCAGCTTGGAGAATGGCAGAAGACTGCAGAAGGCCATCGGTCTCAGCATTAAGGCTGCATTTAACACAGGCAGTGGGGACACTGGGCTGAAGTCCAGTCCTGGAGTCAGTGGCAGCTGGCTGAAAGTGGTGAGGGCCTCCATTTAAGGCCCAACCCCAGCATTGCTGTCAGTCAGGGCACTTTGCATGGCTGGGCTGAGGCGACTGAGGTTTCCAGGAGTGGCTGCAGCTTGGCATCCTATTTCAGGACCCCCAATTCATGTGGAGGGCTATTCCATGGCTCCAGGAGAGACCCCCCCCACCCTACAGAGACCCTCCACATCCATTGGCTGGGCTTTCCTCCATTTAAAAAACCATCATATCACTTAATACCCGCAAACAGGAGTTTGGGATTACGGTGGTTGAGACCTGATCCCTCATTTACCGACTGCTTCACTGAATGACCAAGATTGCAGTCTCAATTGTTGCTACATTCAGAGCTTCCTTTTCACTGTGTCAAGGGGCAGAAACCAAGGAGGAAAAGATAAGAGTCAAGGAACAGCAGAAGAGTTTGCCTCCTAGGCATGTGGGGTGACAAAAATAACTGGAGGTTTCGTCTCGGGTGTCTGGGGACCCATGTCCCATTTTGGAGGAGGAGGCAAGACTGGAAGACCTTCAAGGTCCCCTCCAAATGTAAGTTTATGTGATTCTCTGTGTTTCTCAAAAGAAAATACAATTCCTTTGTTCTTCTTTCCAGCAGGAAAACAGCTGTGACCAAAGATGTACCCACAAGATACTATCTGCTATCAGTAGATAGTAGGAATTCAGAAAAGCCACCACCGCCAGAAAGCATGGAGGATGGGAAACTCTGGGATCCCCCATCAGACACAAGCAGCACCTCAAAAGATCACAGAAGAACCCATGAATGCTCAGAGTGTGGGAAATTTTTTAGTCTCCACTCCCTCCTTTTGACCCACAGGGAGGTCCATGTGGGAAGTGGATCCAGTCAAGGTTTGGAAGAAGAGAAATCCTTCTTTGGAAAAGAAGCCAAAGTTCTCAGAAGGTCCCCGAGAATAAAACCCTATAAATGTGAGACTTGTGACTTATGCTTTCGTCAAAAGTCATACCTTCGTGCACATCAGAAAATCCACACTGGAAAGAAACCTCATCAATGTCTGGAATGTGGGAAATTTTTCCGTAAAAAAGCCTATCTCAGAAAGCACGAGAGCATTCACACAGGGGAGAAACCTTACAAGTGTTGGGAATGTGGGAAGAGCTATTCTCAGGAGTCAGATCTTCAGCGCCATAAAAAGATTCATTTGGGAATAAAGCCTTACAAATGCTTTGAGTGTGGGAACAGTTTTACCCTGAGTTCATCTCTTCGCAGTCATTTGAAAATACACACAGGGGAGAAAAACGAAAAGTGCCTCGAATGTGGGAAATGTTTTATCCAGAAATCATCCCTGGTGCGACATCAGAGAATTCACACCGGAGAGAAACCCTATGAATGCCCAGAATGTGAAAGACGATTTGTGGATTCTTCTCACCTTCGTACGCACCAGAAGAGGCATGATGGGGGAAAAACCTATCAATGTGGGGAGTGTGGGAAACAGTTTCTTACACAAGAAGAGGTCCAGGTTCATGAGAGGAGCCACACGGGGGAGAAGATATTCAAATGCGGGAAGTGTGGGAAAAGTTACCCTACACAACGAGAGATCCAGGTTCATGAGAGGAGCCACACGGGGGAGAAGCCGTTCAGATGTGAGGAGTGTGGGAAATGCTTCTTCCGAAAACACCACCTTGAAAGCCATCAGAGCATCCACACGGGAGAGAAGCCTTACAGATGCGTAGAATGTGGAAAAGGCTTTCGATTCGTGGGAGAGCTTTCGATACATCATAAAACCCACGCAGGGGAGATGCCATATCAATGCAACGAATGTGGAAGCTTTTATATTTCCATATCAGCCTTTAGAAGTCACGTGGAGAGTCACACAGAGGAAAAAACTACACATATTTAGACTGTGGGAAAGCATTTGCTCATTAATTTTCACTTAAGAGTTCATAGCCGAATCCATAAGGAGGGAAACCTCACAAATGCTAAGAGTGTGATAAATGTTTTTCATGGAAAGATTTTCTTGTGATGCATCAATGAATCCACACTGGGAAGAAAAAAGTTTGCAATGTGGGAAATGTTTTGCCCAACCTTCAGAACTTTGCAGTCCCACCAGAAATCAGACAGGAGACTGGCATCACAAGTGTGCAGAGTGTGAGAAACCTTTTCATTGTAAATCACAACTAAAAATGTACCAGAAAGTCCATAGCAGAGATAAATCTCTTCAGTTGGGAACAAGGCGGAAACATTTTTTTTTTCAAAAATCACACCTTACCGTTCATCAGCAATTTCACAGTGACAGGAGGGAAATCCTACAATTGTTTGGTATTAGGAGTGTGAGGGTGTTTTGCTGACAAAGCTGAATTAGTAACTTACCACCATGATGTCACAAAAGACCTACGAGGGTTTGGAGATTATATATAATGTTTTGCAGAGTATAGATAGTCCTCGAGTTATGTCCATAACTGGGAATGGATTTCCAGTCATCAATCAAGGCACACAGGTGTTTTTGTTACTTCTTACTAGAGCTTTGTTGATTCATGAGGAGAACCGGAGATTCAGAAAGGAGAAAAATGGGATGAGGCTTGAATGAAGATCCATCTGGTTTTTTATTTGGAGATAAATTATAGAGGTGGTTCTTTTAGGGTTGAAGTTGAATTTGCTGGCTGAGGATGAAGAGGGAAAGTTAATTTTTCCCTTTATCTTTTTTGGAGAGGTTTATTTCTCTTTTCACCTTGTCTTTTTCATATATTCACTGACATATATTTGTATTATGTTTCTTTGTTTGATCTCTGTATGCAATCCTTAATAAAATTATTGTTCAAAATAATCAAGAGAACTGTTTTCAGGATACGGGCTGGGAGTTCAAAAAAGTCGAGATGGCCGATAGATTGTGCCATGCTTTGCAGTCAAAGTCCTGCTGCTTTTTTAGCTTTATAGGTGATGCCCTTTAAAACAGCCGCCATCTTGATTCTTTTGACTCCATCTTCTCTAGTTGGACACTGCTGACTTCCAGTATTGAATTAAAAGAAGTTGATTTTGGATGAACTTTAGGGAAAATGTTCTGAAGATTTGGATGGACTCCTGCTCCTAAAGGCAGATCATTGTTGGTTACCTACATGTGCCTGACACATTCATGATTAATTGGACCACATCTTACTTAGAACATATAGGTCACTGGAAGTACGACTTTGAATTATGTAATCAGTTTTGTGTGAATAGTTAATTGATAACAGGTTGCATTTCAGGCACCCCATAATTCAGTGAATGTCAGGCTAGTTAGTTTCAAGTGCTCATAATGGAGGGTCACACAAGCCCCACACTAGTGGCTGTTATAGACCAGTCTAAGACCTGAAGATACCTGAATTTTTTAAAAATCCCAAGGGTTAAAATAAAATGTTTACCATTCACTTAAGAGAGAACACCAACAAAGTCTTCAAGCAGCTGCCAAAAAAGCCAGCTGTAAATTGCTGGGACTCACCGGCACTTTGAAGTGCAGCTTAGAGGTTGGTTCCAACTGTATCAGAGATGTCCGCCCAGAGAAGCTGCCTTTATTAAGAGACAGTCAAAGGCCTTTCCCACCTTCCTCCCTCCTGGGGGTTAGATATGGAGGTCGTGGGTGAAGGCTGTAGAAAGCCAAAGACTCAATGTTCCTAGGAGATCTCTCCTTTGACCAACCAGCCCCAGTCCAGCCCAGGAATGGATGAGGTTTCAGTCTCAATGGATGGTGGGAAGAGAAGCTCCATGGACTGAGATAACAGGGGCTCTGGCCAGACATAAGGTGGGGCAGCAACACCGTTGTTAAGTGAATCTCTGGCTTTCCCATTGATTTTGCTTGTCAGAAGGTCACAAAAAGTGATGACACTGGGACACTGCAACCTTCATCAATAGAAACAAGTTGTTAAGCATCTTAATGTCAATCACATGTCCATGGGGCTCCTGAAATGGTCACAAGTGTGATAAACGGTCATAAGTCACTTTTTTCAGGGCAATTGCAACCTTGAAAGGACACTAAATGAAGTTGTTGCAAGTCGAGGACTACCTGTGCTTGTATTGGCCCAATGAGAACAAGCAAGAGAGCTGGGCTGCTCCCCAAAACTCCACTCCTTCCTGTCCCAGGGGCTCTGCCGATTGGGAGATGACCAACCCAAAGAGGGCGAGATTGCAGGAAACTCACCCAGGCTCATGGTCTTCAGAGACCCCCCCAAAATCGATTTAAATTCTCACCATGGAGGATCATGATGTAACCTTTGCACCAGAGGCTACTACAGATCAGTATAAGACTTAATGATCGCTGAGAGTAAAATTAAGCATGTACTATCCAGTTAGTTGGGATCACCAAACCAGTTTTCTAGCAGGAAGGAAAAAAGGCAACAGAAGATGGCTGGGACTTCCTGGCCCTTTGAACCGAGTTTTCCTTAAAATAAACCGAAAAGGGGGAATTTCTCTTTTGGCCTCTCTGCCTGCCTTCCTCACCCAGGTCCTTTCTGGAATATTTCTTGGCAAATGGCCAAGCACTTTAAAAAGAGTTTCTTTGTGAACATCTTGAAAAGTTCCCGCTTAGGTTAATGGCCCAGTTTTGGCTACACACAATATCACAAACACACGGACACTGGAAGAAGCTTCGGAGCACGTGGTCCAGGGTGGAAAGGGAGATTAGAGGGGAGGGGCCTAGAGAAGAAGAGGGGGAGGCCAAGGGGCGGGGCTGAAAGGGGAGGGGCGGGGCTCGAGGGGATAATATTACCCGCCCCACTGCTTCCCCCCACCCCTGCTGGATCTCCGGTTCCTGCCACGTGTTCTGCTTCTTCCTTAGAGGGTCGGCGCTGGATCCCCCGGGAGAGGCTTCTGGATGCCACTCAGGTAAGGCTGTTCTCCCTCCAGCCAGGAGATCTCCTGCCCCCCAAGAGGAAGAGAGCTGCGGATCCCGTTCTTCCGCTCGCAGGGTTTTCCTCGGGGAGATCCGGCTCCGGCGTTGCCTGGAGGGAGCGGATCCCTCCCTTCCCTCCAGGGGGGCAAAGGGGGGAGACTGTCCCTGGGCTGGATCTGCCCCCACCTCGCCCGGGCAAGGCTATCCTGGGGGGATCCGTGAAGGAGCTTCGGGGGAGGTTGCTTTCAGAAGATCTCTGTGGTCCGTTGGAGCACGAGGTCTCTGAGCATTGCATATCTCGGAAGGCCCGTTGCAGGAACGGAGGAAACGGAGCTTTGGAGCATTTCTTGAGATTCGTAGTGTGGCATTAAAACGCCCCGACCTCGTTTCAATGGGGTGGGGAGAGTTTGGGGGAAAGGAAAGGTTTGAATCCACCGAATTGAGGTCAGGTTGTCTTAGCCCACCTGAGATCCTCTTTTTTCTGCTCCGTCTAAAAGGCGAGCAAGGAAACCAATGGCTTTTTTTTTTTAATTGAAAATTTTAAAAACAAAACTTTTACAAATATTTACCTCCCTCCCCCTACGTTTCCAACCACGTTCTTTTTGCTGCCAATGTCAACAATTTTATTACCACTTTGTTCATATTTTTCTTCATTTTTTAAAAACTCTATCCTCAAATTTCATCGTTTTATAAATATTTTCAACTCTTCCCTCTATTTTTTCTGTTTTTTTGTTCTATGTTCTCCATCCTCTTTTCAATGTTTTTTGTACTTATTTATACTTTTTGAATTTCAAACATAATCATTTGCAATGTTAATTCTTTTTCTTCTTCATGTTGCGCCATTCTTCCAGGTTATAAACACTGCCACTAAAACATCCAAAGCTTGAGTCTGACCTCCATTTCGGCTTCGCCTTCCAGGAGCTTGCTGCTTCCCCCTCAGGTAAGCAACTAAACCCCGGCGGCGGGACTCAGGAGGCTTCGGGTGGGCGGCCCGGCCTAGCTTTCACAAAAACTGCGGGCTGGCGGCGAAGGCGGCCTAGCTTTCCCCCCCGCCCCCCCTCTCCAGACCTGCTTAGTGACCCTAGCCTTGTTGTCCCTCCACAGTCCAGTCCCGTGTCTTACCTGTTCCTGCTGCCTCTCTGCCTGCCTGCTCCCTGTTGCTTCCATCCATCGCTGCAAGGATCCATCGCATCGGAGTTCTGTTGATTTTGCCTGTTGGTAAGTGACCCAGGTTTTTTTCTTTTAATGTATTTTAAAATAATATTTTATTTATTGTGCATAGGATTTTTTAAAATAGTTTTATTCTGTGTGGATTCTTTTTTAAAATTGTCTTAGACTATTTAAAAAAAGATTCTATCCAAAATAAATGAAAATAAACCATTTTTAAAAATTCTATATTGTGCATAGAATTTTTAAAAATGCTTTATTTTAATTTATTTTGGATAGAATCTTTTTTTAAATAGTCTAAGACAATTTTAAAAAAGAATCCACACAGAATAAATTGAAGTTAAACATTTCAAACTATTCCACACAGAATAAATTGAAGTACAACTATTTTTAAAAATTCTATGCACATTACATTTCAAAATATTGAGTATAGAATTTTTAAAAATAGTTTTACTTCAATTTATTCTGTGTGGAATAGTTTGAAATGGTTACAGTGTAAATTATTGCTGGTGTAATACTTAACGATGGTTTTTAAGGATTTCTTTTATTTATAGAATATCTTTTAAAATTATTTTTGGGGGAATTTTATTTTTTAATTGTTTATAAAATATATTTACTACAAGAAATGTTCCTTTTTGCAAATGTTTTCTTTGTGATGCAATATGTTCAGACCAGGTTTATGTGTCTCAAAGTGGCTGCTATTCTATGGGCAGGCCAGGTTGGTGCAAGGCAGCTTTGCCAGATTGAGTGTGTTTCACCCTCATTGAATTTTATATCGTATAAAATCGTATAATTTTAATTTTTTTTTAGATTATTAACATAATGAGTAAGAAAAGAGGATGCAAATTCAACGATGATCTAAGAAGAGAATTTCCTTTTCTTAAAAAAACCAAAAGTGATCACATGGTAAAATGTGAGAAATGTAATGGTGAATTTTCTATTTTGCACGGCGGGAAGAATGATATTTCAAAGCACTTGGACACACAGAAACATAAAAGATATTTAAATGTTGTTGCATCTTCCTCCAAAATACAGGATTTTTTTGGGAAAACAACTTATGGAGAAGAAGAAAAGAAATTAGCATTAGCAGAAGGACTTATGTCTTTTCATGCTATTAATCACCATTCCTTCAGATCTATGGACTGTACATCACAAGTTGTCAAAACGTTAGTCAACAAAAATTTTGCCTGCGCTAGAACAAAATCAGAGGCAATTGTGTGTAATGTGCTTTCCCCATATGCATTTTCAGAATTAAACAAAAATCTAGAAAAAATTAATTTTATATCCATATATTCTAATACATCTAATCATAAGGATATAAAGTTATTTCCAACCATTCTTAGATTTTTTGATTCGGAAACTGGAATACAAATTAGAATTTTAGATTTTGTTTCTTTGCCCGGCGAAACTTCTGAAATAATTTTCAGTTCCTTTATTAATATTTTGGAAAAAAACAATTTAAAACATAAAATAATTGCACATTGTGGAGACAGCATGAACACAAATTTTGGAGGAAAACCAAGAAGAGATATAAATAATATTTTTTATAAATTAAACAAAAACCTTAATCAAAACATTATTGGTGTTGGTTGTGCAGTGCACATAATACATAACGCTATTCAAACAGCTGCTGACTTGTTGCCCGTAGATGTGGAAAACATTGTTTTTAAAATATATTCTTATTTCTATACATACACTGTGCGCGTTGAAATGCTTAAAGAATTTTGTGAAACTCTGGAAGTCGAATATCAGAAAATACTTGGATGCAGTAAAACGCCCTGGTTAGCTCTTTTGCCAGCTGTCGAAAGAATTTTGAAAATATACGATCCTTTGAAGTCCTACTTTCTATCACAGGATAAATGTCCTAGATTTTTAGAAGAGTTTTTTGAAAAAGAATCTTCAAAAATTTGGCTAGAGTTTGTACACAATCAAGCAGCTGTTTTTCAAAACAGTATAAAACTTATTGAAAGTGACAAAATTTCGGTAATCAAAGTAGCAAATGAAATTAATAATTTAAAATTTCACTATCAAGAGCGGTTAGAAAATATTTTTATTCCGATAACTATCCGTAATAGTATAAGCCAGCTAGAAGAACAAGGTGCAATAAATCATGCAGAGATCATCAATGACATTCAAAAGTTCTATAGTAACTGCGTAGATTATTTAGAAGAGTGGACGGTACAGTACAATGATATTGAACATTTTCATTGGGTTGCATTAAAACAAGAACTTAATTGGAATGATGTGCAAAAATCATTCGATCATATTAATCAAAATTTCCCAAATAATAATATTTCTGAAAATAATCTTTTTGATGAGGTATCATTGTTAAAAAAATATATTGATAAGGAAAAGGTTGAATCTTGGGCATCAGCAAAAATCACAATAGAGAACAAATGGTTAGAAATATTTCATCATTTTCAAACAAACCATATTCCATACAATAATGCATTAAAAATTGTGGAATACGCGCTGTCCTTACCAGGAACTAATGCTGCGACTGAACGCGTTTTTTCTATGGTAAATGAAGTGTGGACATCAGAAAAATCACAATTAAGTGTTGAGACTTTGAAAGCCATTTTATGTGTGAAATATAATTTAACAAATTCTTGTGAAAAATTTCATGACCTTTTAAACAACGACAGCAATCTACTAAAAAAAATTCAGTCAAGTGAGAAATATGACAAAGAATAAAATAATACTGTATATAATTTTGGTAAATATATTTATAAATATAAATGTAAATAAATGTATTATATTTGTAAATTATAGTTATGTTGAAATAAAAATATATATATTACAATACTATTTTTGCGTTCTATGAAAATTTTTGTTGCTCCACGTAAATTTTTTAATCAAAACACACACACACACGGTCAATGGTGTCCCTCTTTACAAATATGAATATCTGGTCACCTTACATTAGGCTCCAATCCAGATTATAAAAAGACTGCTTGTGCACAAGGCCCTCTTGCAGAAGTCAACGCAGGAACTAATGTTGGAGAACATTATGGTGAGCTTGGCAGGCTGGATTGCTACCACGTCTTATCTGTGCTGGATTGCTGCCCAAGCTTGTCTGTGCCGGTTTGCTGCCAAGGACCTGTCTTTCTGTTAATTAAATGCCGTAACTTATCTTTGGCTCGGAGTGTCTGTGGGTGTGGAACGAGGGGGTCAGAACACATAACTATTGTTTTTAAAGATCAAAACATTTAATAAAAATTATTTTTTAAAAATAAACAACACATACAAATAAAACTTTTCTTTGTTTTGCTCCTGGGGGAGTTTTATTTGCTTTTGATTCCATGTTGCTCTTTTGGTTGATTTTTCTTTTTACTGGATGGTTCTTTTAAGTTGTTCAGAAGGCCTCCGCACAGCCTGTTTTTGGGAAAGTTTTTTTTCTTGCTATTCTCTTTTTTTGGGGAGGGATTCATTTCCCTTTTTTCATTGTCTTTTTCATATATTTACACACAGATATTTGTATTCTTTCTGTGCATATAATCCTTAATAAAAGTATTGTTCAAACCAATCAGGAGGGCCTTTTTCAGGAGACGCACTGGGAGGGGCCACGACAGACAAGATGACTGTGCAGTCAAAGTGGGGGGAGGAAGTGGGTCTCAGATCTGCCCTGGATCAGGAAAAGGGGTGCAGGGAGGCCGAGGAGGAACCCATCAGGGAGTCCAGGGCCCATAGTTCCCAGCAGCTACTTAAGAGGAGGGAGCCACACTTCTCAGAGGAGGGGCAGGAAACATGAGAAAAAGGCTTCAGGACGATGCCCCCTTGAGGAGAAATGGGGAATTGTCTCTTCCAGAGAGATCCACGTTTGGTGGGGGGTCTGGAGGGGGGAGGAAAATGAGGGGAAGGGGAGGCACTTCCTGATGCACTGCTTCCACCTTCCCAGAGTAGAAAAGGGCAGGCAGACGCTCAAATGGTCCAGCAGTCCTCCTAGCACTCTGGAGGGGCCCTTGGATCATGGTGGGGCCTTGGTGGGGGGATCACAATAAGGATACCTACCCCCATCCTCCTGGGTTCTCCCAGCCCTTCAAGCCCCACCTATCCTGGATACACCAAACGTTTCTTCTACTAGACGGGAGGGCAGTGTGGGCTTCCTCCCCCCCCCACTCTCAACCGGAATCATCTGATTGGAGGGGTGGACTAGATGCCCCCTTGAGGACTTTTAAGGCCGCCACGAGTCCAGGTTGGGTCTGCCAAGATTTCAGAAGGGGAAAGTGGAGCCAGGGGTCTCTATGGAGAGCCTCCATCCTCCAGGTCATGGTTGTCCCTAAGATGCTTTTCCAAAAGGAAACGGGACTTTCTTGGTTTTTCCCCCCTGAAAACGTTTCCCTTCTCATCCCAGAAGCTTCCCCAGTTCTGACTGAGTTGTGGAGGATGGAAGGATTGATATTCCTTGCAGTCCTTTGGTTCTGAATCAGGGTGCAAAGGGGTGCGGAGCCTTCCTGAGGCTGCTGAAAGGACCCTGTTGTAGACCGTAGGAGGGGCGTCCTTTCCCCCCTTCTGTTGTGGGGGGGCTCCTCATTTTGGCAAAGATGGCCGCTTTGGCCCCTCTCTCCATCCAGGGCTCCTCTCTGTCCAGAAGGTGGACGTGGCTGTCCCAGAAAGAGCCACCCAGGGCTTTTCAGGTGCAGATGGACCTCTCCTCCTGATGGGCTTCTCCTTTGAGACACAATACAAATCCTTCCTTTCTCCCCCCACCCCTCTCCTAGTCAGTCAGAACTGAAGAAGCTTCTTAGATGAGAAGTGAAACATTTTCAAGGATTCTTTTTTCCTTCTGACTCAGACCCGGGGGGGGGGGGAGCCCCCAACAGCGGCCAGTCCGGAGTCTTTTTTAGAGGATAACAGGAAGGGGGAGGCAGAGAGACGCTGGGGCCCCCAGACACCCCTCCCTGCAGCCCTGTTTCTGCCTGCATTGGCTGGTTAAATTCTCAAGTTTCCAGAGATGAAAAGTTCTTCCTCCCGAGAGCCCAGAGTGAAGGAACCCCCAGATAAGTTCCCCCCAAGCCCACCCCCAGGAGAGACGTCCCTTCAGCACCAAGGACTCTGCGTTGGCCTGTGGGACAGACCCTCCCTCCAGAAGTTGCTTCCTGCTGCAGCTGCCCTGGAACTACAGTTGAGGAATGGGAAGCCAAAGTTCTCTCCTTGGGGGGCCAGCTGGTCCTGGGTTCAAATCCCGATGCTGCCAACCTCACCTTTGAGCCTGGTATGGTCTGGCCCAGGTCCTGCTTTGATCAAAGGTCCGTAGAGCCAGGTCGGATGATCTCCGGGGAAGGAGCTTATTGAAGGGGGTGAGTCGGGACCCTGAGGAGCCCCTTTCTCCCTCCTCCTTCTCTCACAAGTACTGAGGGTGCCTCTCAGGCCCCCCTCCTCCCACAGACAAGCCCTCTCCTTACGGGGAGTCTCCTTCCCCGCTTCGCTTCCAGGGAGCCAGCACCCCCCTCCCCCGCATCAACATCGGGGGAATCCTAGCAGAGCCCATCGATGCTGCCACACAAGCTCCCCCAAAGAAAGGCGAGAAAGACGCAGATGGTCCCAGCCCCAGAGGCCGCATCTGTGAGTCTGGATTGTGTGGAAGGGAGCGTTCTCCTTGGACTTGGGAATTGGGAGTAGCCGCGAAAGCGAAAGGACCAATGGGAATTATCCTTTCTGCAGCGTCATCAGTCTCCGGGCAGAGTCTCTTGTCTTCACACGCTGGAGGAGAGAGCTCAGTCTTTGGGGAGGGGGCGCAGCTCGAGTGGGGCGTTCATTTCAGAGCCAGAGGAGAGCGTGGACTTCTTTTACCCCTCCCCACCGATCAGGCGTGGAGTGGGGCTGCTTTGGATGAAAAAAGAGGAGGCGCAGCCCAAGAGCCCGTGAAGACTTCGGGTTTCAGAGTCTGAAATTGGCTGGTTAAATTCCCTGTCTCAGCATCAACTCCTGGAGAGATAAAACGCCCCCCCCCAAGAGCCTAGAGTGAAGGAGCCCCCAGGAGATGCCCCCCAAGGAGAGACACCCCTTCAGCAGCAAGGACCCTGTTCTACGCCTGTGGGACAGACCCTCCCTCCAGAAGTTGCTTCTTGCTGCAGCAATCCCGGGCGACAGATGAGGAATTAGAGGCGAAGGTTCCCTTAGGGAGCCAGTTGGTCCTGGGTTCAAATCCTGATGCTGCTGTGGCCTGGCCCAGGTCCTGCTTTGAGCAACAGTCCTGCAGAACCAGTTCAGATGATTTGGGGGGGGAGGCTTGACTGCAGGGGGTGTCTGGGTGATGTGAGAAGGGGACTCCCAGATTCCCTGGTTATACCCAACTTTTCTTCTCCCCACAACTTGTCCTACTATCAGCATTTCCATGAAGTTGGGGTTCATTCCTCTGTCCCCTACAGCCCCCCAAGGTCATCTTAAAGGGAGGGTGTCCAGGGCCCCTCAACAAAGGAAGTTTGTGGGACCCAATTCAGGGGAGCAACCCCCCCCCCATATGCTTCTCCCTCAATTTTCACTTCCCATCCAGGTTCGGATTCAGCAATGGGGCATTATAGGATTGGGGGGGGGGGTTCTGGGTCTCCTCAAATTCAGGATCTCCCCCAAAAAGGGAATTGAAGCTCAATTTCCCACACCTTAAAAAATGGAGATTCAGAAGAAAAACTGAAGTTGCAAAAACAATTTTGCCCCCAAAAAAGCATCTTTTTCGATGCAGGAAACTCCATCTCTTTTTCGGGGTCTGGAAGATCCCACTCCCACCCAGCCACGAGTGGCGCGGGGCATGTCTTATCCACATCGGGGGGCCTCTCCGCCACCCCTTCCCACCTCGGCCACAACAAGGGAATGGGGGGGGGGCTCCCTCTTCGTCCAGCGTGGGGGGATTGCGACAAGCAAGGGGGCAGAGACCACGCGGAGATCGAGATTCCTGCAGGATCCCGCCTCTCTTATCCTCGACCCCTTTTCCCACTGCGGAGATCACAGCCTCTTTCTCCCCCCCCCCCCCACTCCTTCCCCCAGGAGCAGCGAGGGTCCCTCTCCTCCCACAGAGGAGCCCCCTCCTTACCCCCTTCGCTTCCAGTAGAGCCCATGGATACTGCCCCACAAGCCCCCTTAAAGAGAGGGGAGAAAGACACAGATGCTCCCAGCCCCAGAGGACGCATCGGTGGCGCTGGATTGGGTGGGGAGGGAGCGTTCACCTTGAACTTGGGAATTGGGAGTAGCCGCGAAAGCGAAAGGGCCAATGGGAATTTCCCCTTTTGAAGCGTCATCAGTCTCCAGGCAGAGTCTCATGTGTTCACACGCTGGAGGAAAGAGTTCAGTCTTGGGGACGGGGCGCAGTTCAAAGGGGGCGTCCGTTGCAGACCCAGAGGAGAGCGTGGACTTCTTTTTGCCCTCCCCACCGATCCGGCGCGGAGTGGGGATGCAGTGGAGGAAAAAAGAGGAGGGCAGCGGCCCCAAAGCTTCCGAAGACTTGGGGGTCTCTGAGAGGACTCAACGGGGAATCCTTGGGCACCTTAAAACACCTGCGCACGCACAAACAGAGAGTGTGAAATTTCCCGCGTGGGAGAGTCCCTCCCCTAATCATGTAGGGTCGCTGACACCTCAGCCCTTCCCGAGCCCCCACCCAACATTCCACTCCCCTGGGAAATTCTCCGCTGCGCTCTCTCGGGAAAGGCTCAACTTCGCTTCCCGGGAAAAAGAACCGAGATTCCTTTCTTGAAACACGTGTCTCTCTTGCTCAGAACGTCTGGAGGGAGCGGCTCCTCCGCATTTCCCGCCCCTCGACCCCAAACGTCACACAGATACCTATCGGAGGGTCAGAGGAGGATTCGGAGCACGTGGTCCTAACTGGGGGCGATATTGGACTGAAGGGGCAAAGAGAGGAAGAGGCTGAGGGGCGGGGCTTCAAGGCGGGGGCGGGGCCCTAGAGGAGAACAGAAGCCCCGCCCCATCCCATCCCCCTACTGGATCTCCATTTCCCTCCGCGTGTCCCGCTTCGACGCTGGATCCCTCGGGAGAGATTCCTGAATCCCGCTCGGGTCAGGTAGGGCTGCTCTCCCTCCAGCCTGGAGATCTTTTCCCTGCCAGGAGGGAGGGAGCTGCGGATCCCGCTCTTAGGTTTGCAGGGTTTTCCTCGGGTAGATCCGACTCTTGCGTTCCCTGCAGGTAGCGGATCCCTCCCTTCCCTCCAGGGAGACAAAGGGGGCTCCGTCCACGCCTGGATCTGCCCCCTCCTCGCCAAGGCTCCTCGGGGAGCTCCGGGTGGAGCCGGGAAGGAGCTTTGGGGAGGTCGCTTTCAGAAGGTCCCTGTATGATCCGTCAGAGCACGAGGTCTCTGAGGAATCCTATCCAGCACGTGCAGGTGGAAAAATGGAGCTTTAAAACCTTTGTTGAGACTAATCCCATTGCAGTAGGGAGGGGGAGGGTTTTGGAGGAAATAAAAGTTTAAATAGAATTGAGTCCCTCTTTCTTTCTTCCCAATATATAAGGTGAACAATGAAATCCTTTGCTTTTTCACTGATGATTACTTTGCTTCTGATTTTAAAAGTTGGGTAGAGTCAGTAAATACCAGCATTTTCCTTCTTCTTCCCTAAAGGGGCTATGAAGTGGCAGCCCCTTCTTGATGGATTTTATACAAAGCACAAATTCTAAGGACGTTTTGAGGCTGGTCTTGTAAAGCAGGTAACAGAATAAACTGATGGCCAAAATTTGGCTGCCTTTCATCATTGTAAATATTTCCCAAAAGGCCTATCCAAGATGGCTCTAGGGCCCAGGAAGCCTTGGATATTTGCAGCCCCCAAAAGAGCCGGAAAGAGCATCTCTTTTCACATCTGCTCTTCCTCATCTGATCTCTCTCACCTTCCTTTGAGTTTCTCTACTCACAACTATGCATTGGTCCTTCTTGGGCTTCCACATTGCTGGTTTCTTCCATGTTGGCTTATCAAGATCTTCTTGAATTTTAGATCCTCTCTCCGTTATTTGTAACATAAACAATTAATTCCATTTCCTCCTCCCTCTTCCAGGTCATTTATAGACTACCTTCAACATTACAGTCAGCATCTGAGTCTCTTTCATTTCTCTTTGCAGGAGACCAGTGAGGATGTCTCTATGAACTCCAAAGAGGGGAAAGGGGCTTTGTGGGATCACAACCCACAAGTTTTATCTGTGACTCCGTTCTAGAGAATTTGGAAATCTTGGCTCAGTTGGAGAAGCAGCTTCCTGCGCAAAGGGCCAATCAATTAAGGAGAAATCAAACTGGTCAGTGGTTACGGTCATACCTGGCCTTGACCCAGAGGTGTAACAAGTAACCTAGAGACCTCTTAACTGCAAATTTAAAAGTGAGTAAATAAATCTTGGTGACATCTTGATTTGGAAAATATGCATTTTATCTTTAGTGGACAAATGAGCAATGTAGAAAAATTGGCTTTTGCTCCAAAGATGCTGAATGAAAGTAAAATATAGTTCCATTCGGGTCTACACATTGAGTGCTATTGGTCAGCCAGTCATAAATCCATCTGGTGGTGATGCTGTCAATCCCTCATTTTTCTACCTTGCAAAGAAGTAGGCCGGGGTCTACTTTGTCACACTCCGTCCCGAAATCCAAGTATATTGTCTGCACTGAATGTTCCTGTTCCATTAATTCTGTCACTTGGTCAAAGAATGCAATAAGGTTTCTCTGCCATGGTCTGTTTTTGACCAACCCATGTTGGATTCTAGTAATAGCTTTGCTTGTTTCTAGACTTCCCCAGATCCCTTTCTTGATTATCTTTCCTAGGATCTTCCCAGGTACTGATGTCAGGCTGTTGAGCAATTTCACGGGTCATTAAGCAGACAAGGTCCCAGGTAAACAATCTGGGGTTGCCTTATGTGGGAGGAGAGGCCATGTGAGTCCTGGCACAGGTCATGGGCCAGTTGTGGGGCTCCTGGAGAAGCTTTGGAGATGCTTTGTCTCCAAAGGACCTCCCCCGCCGCAGAGACGGGGGAGGTCCTTTGGACCTGGCTGGGCCTTTCTCCACTTAAGAACCCATTAGATCACTTAATATCCACAAACAGGAGTTTGGGATTATGATTGTTCAGACCTGACCCCTCATTTACTGAATGCCTCACTGAATGACCAAGATTCCAGTCCCAATTGTAGCCATAAGTTGAGGACTAGCTACATTCAGAGCTTCCTTTTCACTGTGTCAAGGGACAGGAACCAAGGAGGAATAGAAAAGAGTCAAGGAACAACAGAAGAATTTGCTTCCTAGGTGTGTGGGGTGACCAAAATAACTGGATATTTCATCTTTGGTGTCCTGGGGGACCATGTCCCATTTTGGAGGAGGAGGCAAGACTGGAAGACCTTCAAGGTCCCCTCCAAATGTAAGTTTTTGTGATTCTCTGTGTTTCTCAAAAGAAAATACAACTCCTTTGTTCTTCCTTCCAGCAGGAAAAGATGCTGTGAGCAAAGATTTACCCACTAGATAGTATCTTCTATCAGTAGATAGTAGAAATTCAGAAAAGCCACCGCTGCCAGAAAGCATGGAGGATGGGAAATTCTGGGCTCCCCCGTCAGACGCAAGCAGCACCCCAAAAGATCACAAAGGAACCCATGAATGCTCAGAGTGTGGGAAATCATTTGATTTTCAGTCCCTCCTTTTGATCCACAGGAAGGTCCATGTGGGAAATGGATCCAGTCAAGATTTGGAGGAAGAGAAATCCTTCTCTGGAAAAGACGCCAAAGTTCTCAGAAGCCCCCCAAGACTAAAACCCTATAAATGCGTGGAATGTGACTTATGCTTTGATCAAAAATCAAACTTTCTTACACATCAGAAAATCCACACAGGAAAGAAACCTCATCAATGTCAGGAATGTGGGAAATTTTTCGGTCAAAAAGCCGACCTCAGAAACCACGAGAGGATTCACACAGGGGAGAAACCTTACAAGTGTTGGGAATGCAGGAAGAGCTTTTTTTACGAGTCAGGTCTTCGGCGCCATGAGAAGATTCATTTGGGAATAAAGCCTTACAAATGTTTTGAGTGTGGGAATTGTTTCACCCGGAGTACATCTCTTCACAATCATTGGAAAATACACACAGGGGAGAAAAATGAAAAGTGCCTCGAATGTGGGAAATGTTTTATCCAGAAATCACACCTGCGGCGACATCAGAGACGTCACACCGGAGAGAAACCCTATGAATGCCCAGAATGTGAGAGACGATTTGTGGATTCTTCTGAACTTCAGACACACCAGAAGAGGCACAAGGGGGAGAAACCCTATCAATGTGGGGAGTGTCGGAAACAGTTTCTTACTCAAGGAGAGATCCAGATTCATGAGAGGAGCCACACGGGGGAGAAGCCGTACAAGTGTGGGGAGTGTGGGAAATGCTTCTCCAGAAAAGACCTCCTTGGAAGGCATCAGAGGGTCCACACAGGAGAGAAGCCATACAGATGCATAGAATGTGGGAAATCTTTTGCTCAAAATGGAAACCTTTGGATCCATCATAAAACCCACACGGGGGAGAAGCCATATGAGTGCAACGAATGTGGAAGATTTTATCGTAGCTCATCAGCCCTTAGAAGTCATGTGAAGATTCACACAGGAGAAAAAAACTACAAATGTTTGGACTGTGGGAAAGCATTTGCTCATTCATCTCGCTTTAGAAGTCATAGCCGAATCCATACAGGAGAGAAACCTCACAAATGCTCAGAGTGTGATAAATGTTTTTCACGGAAAGATTCTCTTGTGCTGCATCAACGAATCCACACTGGAGGAAAAAATGTCTGCAATGTGGGAAATGTTTTGCCCAACCTTCAGAACTTTGCAGAAATCACGCAGGAGACTGGCATCACAAGTGTGCAGAGAGTGAGAAATTTTTTCATTGTAAATCAGAACTAAAAATGTACCAGAAAGTCCATAGCAGAGATAAATCTCTTCAGTTGGGAACAAGGCAGGAAACATTTTCTTTTCAAAAATCACACCTTACCGTTCATCAGCAATTTCACACAGTGAGAAGAGGGAAATCCTACAATAGATAATTAAATTATAAAGGTTGTTCTTTTAGGGTTGATGTTGAATTTGCTGGCTGAGGATGAAGAGGGAAAGTTTATTTTTCCCATTATCTTTTTTGGAGAGGTTTATTTCTCTTTTCACCTTGTCTTTTTCATATATTCACTGACATATATTTGTATTATGTTTCTTTGTTTGATCTCTGTATAACATCCTTAATAAAATTATTGTTCAAAATAATCAAGAGAACTGTTTTCAGGATACGGGCTGGGAGTTCAAAAAAAGTCAAGATGGCCGATAGATTGTGCCATGCTTTGCAGTCAAAGTTCTGCTGATTTTTAGCTTTATATGTGATGCCCTTTACAACAGCCGCCATCTTGATTCTTTTGACTCCATCTTCTCTAGATGGACACTGCTGACTTCCAGGATTGAATTAAAAGAAGTTGATTTTGGATGAACTTTAGGGAAAATGTCCTGAAGATTTGGATGGACTCCTGCTCCTAAAGGCAGATCATTGTTGGCTAGTGCCCGACACATTCATGATTAATTGGACCATATGTTACTTAGAACATATAGGTCACCGGAAGTACGACTTTGAATTATGTAATCAGTTTTGTGTGAATAGTTAATTGATAACAGGTTGCATTTTAGGCACCCCAAAATTCAGTGAATGTCAGGCTAGTTAGTTTCAAGTGCTCATAATGGAGGGTCACACAAGCCCCATACTAGTGGCTGTTATAGACCAGTCTAAGAACCGAAGATATCTGAATTTTTTTAAAAATCCCAAGGGTTAAAATAAAATGTGTACCATCCACTTAAGAGAGAACACCAACAAAGTTTTCAAGCAGCTGCCAGAAAAGCCAGCTGTAGATTGCTGAGACTCACCGGCACTTTGAAGTGCAGCTTAGAGGTTGGTTCCAACTGTATCAGAAATGAAACACAGGCCAGATGTCCCCCCAGAGAAGCTGCCTTTATTAAGAGGCAGTCAAAGGCCTTTCCCACCTGCCTCCCTCCTGAGGGTTAGATATGGAGGTCGTGGGTGAAGGCTGTAGAAAGCCAAAGACTCAATACTCCTAGGAGATCTCTGCTTTGACCAACCAGCCCCAGTCCAGCCCAGGAATGGATGAGGTTTCAGTCTCAATGGATGGTGGGAAGAGAAGCTCCATGGACTGAGATAACAGGGGCTCTTTGGCCAGACATAAGGTGGGGCAGCAACACTGTTGTTAAGTGAATCTCTGGCTTTCCCATTGATTTTGCTTGTCAGAAGGTCACAAAAAGTGATGACCCTGGGACACTGCAACCTTCATCAATAGAAACAAGTTGTTAAGCATCTTAATGTCAATCACATGTCCATGGGGCTCCTGAAATGGTCACAAGTGTGATAAACGGTCATAAGTCACTTTTTTCAGGGCAATCGCAACCTTGAAAGGACACTAAATGAAGTTGTTGCAAGTCGAGGACTACCTGTGCTTGTATTGGCCCAATGAGAACAAGCAAGAGATCAGGGCTGCTCCCCAAAACTCCACTCCTTCCTGTCCCAGGGGCTCTGCCGATTGGAGATGATCAACCCAAAGAGGGTGAGGTTGCAGGAAACTCACCCAGGTTCATAGTCTTCAGAGACACCCCCAAAATCGATTTAATGTCTCATCATGGAGGATTATCATGTAACCTCTACACCAGAGGCTACTACAGATCAGCGTAAGACTTAATGATCACTGAGAGTAAAATTAAGCATTTACTATCCAGTTAGTTGGGATCACCAACCCAGTTTTCTAGCAGGAAGAAAAAAGGCGACTGAAGATGGCTGGGACTTCCTGGCCCTTTGAACCGAGTTTTCCTTAACATAAAATAAACCGAAAAGGGGGAATCTCTCTTTTGGCCTCTCTGCCTGCCCTCCTCACCCAGGTCCTTTCTGGGATATTTCTTGGCAAATGGCCAAGCACTTTAAAAAAAAAGAGTTTCTTTGGGAACATCTTGAAAAGTTCCCGCTTAGCTTAATGGCCCAGTTTTGGTTACACACAATATCACAAACACACAGAGTCTGGAAGAAGCTTCGGAGCACGTGGCCCAGGATGGAAAGGGAGATTAGAGGGGAGGGGCGAAGAGAAGAAGAGGGAAAGGCCAAGGGGCGGGGCTGAGAGGCGAGGGGCGGGGCTCGAGGGGATAATATTACCCGCAACACTGCCTCCCCTCCCCTTGCTGGATCTCCGGTTCCTGCCACGTGTTCAGCTTCTTCCTTAGAGGGTCGGCGCTGGATCCCCCGGGAGAGGCTTCTGGATGCCACTCAGGTAAGGCTTTTCTCCCTCCAGCCAGGAGATCTCCTGCCCCCCAGGAGGAAGAGAGCTGCGGATCCCGCTCTTCGGCTCGCAGGGTTTTCCTCGGGGAGATCCGGCTCCGGCGTTGCCTGCAGGGAGCGGATCCCTCCCTTCCCTCCAGGGGGGCAAAGGGGGGAGACTGTCCCTGGGCTGGATCTGCCCCCACCTTGCCCGGCCAAGGCTATCCTGGGGGGATCCGTGAAGGAGCTTCGGGGGAGGTTGCTTTCAGAAGATCTCTGTGGTCTGTCGGAGCGCGAGGTCTCTGAGCATTGCATATCTCGGAAGGCCCGTTGCAGGAACGGAGGAAACGGAGCTTTGGAGCATTTCTTGAGATTCGTAGTGTGGCATTAAAACGCCCCGACCTCGTTTCAATGGGGTGGGGAGAGTTTGGGGGAAAGGAAAGGTTTGAATCCACCGAATTGAGCTCAGGTTGTCTTAGCCCACCTGAGATCCTCTTTTTTCTGCTCCGTCTAAAAGGCGAGCAAGGAAACCAATGGCTTTTTTTTTTTTAATTGAAAAATTTAAAAACAAAACTTTTACAAATATTTACCTCCCTCCCCCTACGTTTCCAACCACGTTCTTTTTGCTGCCAATGTCAACAATTTTATTACCACTTTGTTCATATTTTTCTTCATTTTTTAAAAACTCTATCCTCAAATTTCATCGTTTTATAAATATTTTCAACTCTTCCCTCTATTTTTTCTGTTTTTTTGTTCTATGTTCTCCATCCTCTTTTCAATGTTTTTTGTACTTATTTATACTTTTTGAATTTCAAACATAATCATTTGCAATGTTAATTCTTTTTCTTCTTCATGTTGCGCCATTCTTCCAGGTTATAAACACTGCCACTAAAACATCCAAAGCTTGAGTCTGACCACCATTTCGGCTTCGCCTTCCAGGAGCTTGCTGCTTCCCCCTCAAGTAAGCAACTAAGCCCCGGGACTCAGGAGGCTTCGGGTGGGCAACCCAGCCTAGCTTCCCCCCCCCCCCGCCCCCCTCTCCAGACCTGCTTAGTGACCCTAGCCTTGTTGTCCCTCCACAGTCCAGTCCAGTGTCTTACCTGTTCCTGTTGCCTCTCTGCCTGCCTGCTCCCTGTTGCTTCCATCCATCGCTGCAAGGATCTATCGCATCGGAGTTCTGCTGATTTTGCCTGTTGGTAAGTGACCCGGGTTTTTTTCTTTTATTTTTTAATGTATTTTAAATAATATTTTATTTATTGTGCATAGGATTTTTAAAAATAGTTTTATTCTGTGTGGATTCTTTTTTTAAATTGTCTTAGACTATTTAAAAAAAGATTCTATCCAAAATAAATGAAAATAAACCATTTTTTAAAATTCTATATTGTGCATATAATTTTTAAAAATGGTTTATTTTCATTTATTTTGGATAGAATCTTTTTTTAAATAGTCTAAGACAATTTAAAAAAAGAATCCACACAGAATAAATTGAAGTTAAACATTTCAAACTATTCCACACAGAATAAATTGAAGTACAACTATTTTTAAAAATTCTATGCACATTACATTTCAAAATATTGAGTATAGAATTTTTAAAAATAGTTTTACTTCAATTTATTCTGTGTGGAATAGTTTGAAATGGTTACAGTGTAAATTATTGCTGGTGTAATACTTAACAATGGTTTTTAAGGATTTCTTTTATTTATAGAAAATCTTTTAAAATTATTTTTGGGGGAATTTTATTTTTTAATTGTTTATAAAATATATTTACTACAAGAAATGTTCCTTTTTGCAAATGTTTTCTTTGTGATGCAATATGTTCAGACCAGGTTTATGTGTCTCAAAGTGGCTGCTATTCTATGGGCAGGCCAGGTTGGTGCAAGGCAGCTTTGCCAGATTGAGTGTATTTCACCCTCGTTGAATTTTATATCGTATAAAATCGTATAATTTTAATTTTTTTTAGATTATTAACATAATGAGTAAGAAAAGAGGATGCAAATTCAACGATGATCTAAGAAGTGAATTTCCTTTTCTTAAAAAAACTAAAAGCGATCACATGGTAAAATGTGAGAAATGTAATGGTGAATTTTCTATTTTGCACGGCGGGAAGAATGATATTTCAAAGCACTTGGACACACAGAAACATAAAAGATATTTAAATGCTGCTGCATCTTCCTCCAAAATACAGGATTTTTTTGGGAAAACAACTTATGGAGACGAAGAAAAGAAATTAGCATTAGCAGAAGGACTTATGTCTTTTCATGCTATTAATCACCATTCCTTCAGATCTATGGACTGTACATCACAAGTTGTCAAAACGTTAGTCAACAAAAATTTTGCCTGCGCTAGAACAAAATCAGAGGCAATTGTGTGTAATGTGCTTTCCCCATATGCATTTTCAGAATTAAACAAAAATCTAGAAAAAATTAATTTTATATCCATATATTCTAATACATCTAATCATAAGGATATAAAGTTATTTCCAACCATTATTAGATTTTTTGATTCGGAAACTGGAATACAAATTAGAATTTTAGATTTTGTTTCTTTGCCCGGCGAAACTTCTGAAATAATTTTCAGTTCCTTTATTAATATTTTGGAAAAAAACAATTTAAAACATAAAATAGTTGCACATTGTGGAGACAACACGAACACAAATTTTGGAGGAAAACCAAGAAGAGATACAAATAATATTGTTTATAAATTAAACAAAAACCTTAATCAAAACATTATTGGTGTTGGTTGTGCAGTGCACATAATACATAACGCTTTTCAAACAGCTGCTGACTTGTTGCCCGTAGATGTGGAAAATATTGTTTTTAAAATATATTCTTATTTCTATACATACACTGTGCGCGTTGAAATGCTTAAAGAATTTTGTGAAACTCTGGAAGTCGAATATCAGAAAATACTTGGATGCAGTAAAACGCCCTGGTTAGCTCTTTTGCCAGCTGTCGAAAGAATTTTGAAAATATACGATCCTTTGAAGTCCTACTTTCTATCACAGGATAAATGTCCTAGAGTTTTAGAAGAGTTTTTTGAAAAAGAATCTTCAAAAATTTGGCTAGAGTTTGTACACAATCAAGCAGCTGTTTTTCAAAACAGTATAAAACTTATTGAAGGTGACAAAATTTCGGTAATCGAAGTAGCAAATGAAATTAATAATTTAAAATTTCACTATCAAGAGCGGTTAGAAAATATTTTTATTCCGATAACTATCCGTAATAGTATAAGCCAGCTAGAAGAAAAAGGTGCAATAAATCATGCAGACATCATCAATGACATTCAAAAGTTCTATAGTAACTGCGTAGATTATTTAGAAGAGTGGACGGTACAGTACAATGATATTGAACATTTTCATTGGGTTGCATTAAAACAAGAACTTAATTGGAATGATGTGCAAAAATCATTCGATCATATTAATCAAAATTTCCCAAATAATAATATTTCTGTAAATAATCTTTTTGATGAGGTATCATTGTTAAAAAAATATATTGATAAGGAAAAGGTTGAATCTTGGGCATCAGCAAAAATCACAATAGAGAACAAATGGTTAGAAATATTTCATCATTTTCAAACAAACCATATTCCATACAATAATGCATTAAAAATTGTGGAATACGCGCTGTCCTTACCAGGAACTAATGCTGCGACTGAACGCGTTTTTTCTATGGTAAATGAAGTGTGGACATCAGAAAAATCACAATTAAGTGTTGAGACTTTGAAAGCCATTTTATGTGTGAAATATAATTTAACAAATTCTTGTGAAAAATTTCATGACCTTTTAAACAACGACAGCAATCTACTAAAAAAAATTCAGTCAAGTGAGAAATATGACAAAGAATAAAATAATACTGTATATAATTTTGGTAAATATATTTATAAATATAAATGTAAATAAATGTATTATATTTGTAAATTATAGTTATGTTGAAATAAAAATATATATATTACAATACTATTTTTGCGTTCTATGAAAATTTTTGTTGCTCCACGTAAATTTTTTAATCAAAACACACACACACACACGGTCAATGGTGTCCCTCTTTACAAATATGAATATCTGGTCACCTTACATTAGGCTCCTCTCCAGATTATAAAAAGACTGCTTGTGCACACGGCCCTCTTGCAGAAGTCAACGCAGGAACTAATGTTGGAGAACATTATGGTGAGCTTGGCAGGCTGGATTGCTGCCACGTCTTATCTGTGCTGGATTGCTGCCCAAGCTTGTCTGTGCCGGTTTGCTGCCAAGGACCTGTCTTTCTGTTAATTAAATGCCGTAACTTATCTTTGGCTCGGAGTGTTTGTGGGTGTGGAACGAGGGGGTCAGAACACATAACTATTGTTTTTAAAGATCAAAACATTTAATAAAAATTATTTTTTAAAAATAACACATACAAATAAAACTTTTCTTTGTTTTGCTCCTGGGGGAGTTTTATTTGCTTTTGATTCCATGTTGCTCTTTTGGTTGATTTTTCTTTTTACTAGATGGTTCTTTTAAGTTGTTCAGAAGGCCTACGCACAGCCTGTTTTTGGGAAAGTTTTTTTTCTTGCTATTCTCTTTTTTTTGGAGGGATTCATTTCCCTTTTTTCATTGTCTTTTTCATATATTTACCCACAGATATTTGTATTCTTTCTGTGCATATAATCCTTAAAGGTATTGCTCAAACCAATCAGGAGGGCCTTTTTCAGGAGACGCACTGGGAGGGGCCACGACAGACAAGATGGCTGTGCAGTCAAAGTGGGGGGAGGAAGTGGCTCTCAGATCTCCACTGGAGCAGGAAATGAGGGGCAAGGAGGAGGAGGAACCCATCAGGGAGTCCAGGGCCCATAGTTCCCAGCAGCTACTTAAGAGGAGGGAGCCACACTTCTCAGAGGAGGGACAGGAAACATGAGAAAAAGGCTTCAGGACGATGCCCCCTTGAGGAGAAATGGGGAATTGTCTCTTCCAGAGGGATCCACCCTTGGTGGGGGTTCTGGAGGGGGGAGGAAAATGAGGGGAAGGGGAGGCACTTCCTGATGCACTGCTTCCACCTTCCAGAGTAGAAAAGGGCAGGCAGACGCTAGCAGTCCTCCTAGCACTCTGGAGGGGCCCTTGGATCATGGTGGGGCCTTGGTGAGGGGGATTACAATAAGGATACTTACCCCCATCCTCCTGGGTTCCTCCAGCGCTTCAACCCCCACCTATCCTGGATACACCAAACGTTTCTTCTTCTGGCATGAAGAAGCCCCCTTCCCTCTAGTCCCGGCATGAAGGGGGCTTCTTCATGCCGGGACTAGAGGGAAGTGTGGGCTTCCTTCCCCCTGCCCGACTCTCAACCGGAATCTTTCTCTGATTGGAGGGGTGGACTAGATGCCCCCTTAAGGACTTTTAAGGCCGCCACGAGTCCAGGTTGGGTCTGCCAAGATTTCAGAAGGGGAAAGTGGAGCCAGGGGTCTCTATGGAGAGCCTCCATCCTCCAGGTCATGGTTGTCCCTAAGATGCTTTTCCAAAAGGAAACGGGACTTTCTTGGTTTTTCCCCCCTGAAAACGTTTCCCTTCTCATCCCAGAAGCTTCCCCAGTTCTGACTGAGTTGTGGAGGATGGAAGGATTGATATTCCTTGCAGTCCTTTGGTTCTGAATCAGGGTGCAAAGGGGTGCGGAGCCTTCCTGAGGCTGCTGAAAGGACCCTGTTGTAGACCGTAGGAGGGGCGTCCTTTCCCCCCTTCTGTTGTGGGAGGGCTGCTGGTTTTGGCAAAGATGGCCGCTTTGGCCCCTCTCTCCATCCAGGGCTCCTCTCTGTCCAGAAGGTGGACGTGGCTGTCCCAGAAAGAGCCACCCAGGGCTTTTCAGGTGCAGATGGACCTCTCCTCCTGATGGGTTTCTCCTTTGAGACACAATACAAATCCTTCCTTTCTCCCCCCACCCCTCTCCTAGTCAGAACTGAAGAAGCTTCTTAGATGAGAAGTGAAACATTTTCAAGGATTCTTTTTTCCTTCTGACTCAGACCCGGGGGGGGGGAGCCCCCAACAGCGGCCAGTCCGGAGTCTTTTTTAGAGGATAACAGGAAGGGGGAGGCAGAGAGACGCTGGGGCCCCCAGACACCCCTCCCTGCAGCCCTGTTTCTGCCTGCATTGGCTGGTTAAATTCTCAAGTTTCCAGAGATGAAAAGTTCTTCCTCCCGAGAGCCCAGAGTGAAGGAACCCCCAGATAAGTTCCCCCCAAGCCCACCCCCAGGAGAGACGTCCCTTCAGCACCAAGGACTCTGCGTTGGCCTGTGGGACAGACCCTCCCTCCAGAAGTTGCTTCCTGCTGCAGCTGCCCTGGAACTACAGTTGAGGAATGGGAAGCCAAAGTTCTCTCCTTGGGGGGCCAGCTGGTCCTGGGTTCAAATCCCGATGCTCCCAACCTCACCTTTGAGCCTGGTATGGTCTGGCCCAGGTCCTGCTTTGATCAAAGGTCCGTAGAGCCAGGTCGGATGATCTCCGGGGAAGGAGCTTATTGAAGGGGGTGAGTCGGGACCCTGAGGAGCCCCTTTCTCCCTCCTCCTTCTCTCACAAGTACTGAGGGTGCCTCTCAGGCCCGCTCCTCCCACAGACAAGCCCCCTCCTTACGGGGAGTCTCCTTCCCCGCTTCGCTTCCAGGGAGCCAGCACCCCCCTCCCCCGCAGCAGCATCGGGGGAATCCTAGCAGAGCCCATCGATGCTGCCACACAAGCTCCCCCAAAGAAAGGCGAGAAAGACGCAGATGGTCCCAGCCCCAGAGGCCGCATCTGTGAGTCTGGATTGTGGGGAAGGGAGCGTTCTCCTTGGACTTGGGAATTGGGAGTAGCCGCGAAAGCGAAAGGACCAATGGGAATTCTCCTTTCTGCAGCGTCATCAGTCTCCGGGCAGAGTCTCTTGTCTTCACACGCTGGAGGAGAGAGTTCAGTCTTTGGGGAGGGGGCGCAGCTCGAGGGGGGCGTTCATTTCAGAGCCAGAGGAGAGCGTGGACTTCTTTTACCCCTCCCCACCGATCAGGCGTGGAGTGGGGCTGCATTGGATGAAAAAAGAGGAGGCGCAGCCCAAGAGCCCGTGAAGACTTTGGGGTTTCAGAGTCTGAAATTGGCTGGTTAAATTCCCTGTCTCAGCATCAACTCCTGGAGAGGTAAAACGCCCCCGCCAAGAGCCTAGAGTGAAGGAGCCCCCAGGAGATGCCCCTCAAGGAGAGACACCCCTTCAGCAGCAAGGACCCTGTTCTACGCCTGTGGGACAGACCCTCCCTCCAGAAGTTGCTTCTTGCTGCAGCAATCCCGGGCGACAGATGAGGAATTAGAGGCGAAGGTTCTCCCCTTAGGGAGCCAGCTGGTCCTGCGTTCAAATCCTGATGCTGCTGTGGCCTGGCCCAGGTCCTGCTTTGAGCAACAGTCCTGCAGAACCAGTTCAGATGATTTGGGGGGGGGGAGGCTTGACTGCAGGGGGTGTCTGGGTGATGTGAGAAGGGGACTCCCAGATTCCCTGGTTATACCCAACTTTTCTTCTCCCCACAACTTGTCCTACCAAGGTGGCGCAGTGGTTAAATGCAGCACTGCAGGCTACTGCTAGATCAGCAGGTCAGCGGTTCAAATCTCACCGGCTCAGGGTTGACTCAGCCCTCCATCCTTCCGAGGTGGGTAAAATGAGGACCCAGATTGTTGGGGGCAATATGCTGACTCTCTGTAAACCGCTTAGAGAGGCCTGAAGGCCTATGAAGCGGTATATAAGTCTACTGCTATTGCTATTGCTATCAGCATTTCCATGAAGTTGGGGTTCATTCCTCTGTCCCCTACAGCCCCCCAAGGTCATCTTAAAGGGAGGGTGTCCAGGGCCCCTCAACAAAGGAAGTTTGTGGGACCCAATTCAGGGGAGCAACACCCCCCCCCATATGCTTCTCCCTCAATTTCCACTTCCCATCCAGGTTCGGATTCAGCAATAGGGCATTATAGGATTGGGGTGGTGGTGGTTCTGGGTCTCCTCAAATTCAGGATCTCCCCCCAAAAGGGAATTGAAGCTCAATTTCCCATACCTTAAAAATGGAGATTCAGAAGAAAAACTGAAGTTGCAAAAACACTTTTGCCAAAAAAAAAGCATCTTTTTCGATGCAGGAAACTCAGTCTCTATTTCAGGCTCCGGAAGATCCCACTCCCACCCAGCCACGAGTGGCGGGGGGGCATGTCTTATCCACATCGGGGGGCCTCTCCGCCACCCCTTCCCACCTCGGCCACAACAAGGGAATGGGGGGGGGTCCCTCTTCGTCCAGCGTGGGGGGATTGCGACAAGCAAGGGGGCGGAGACCATGCGGAGATCGAGATTCCTGCAGGATCCCGCCTCTCTTATCCTCGACCCCTTTTCCCACTGCGGAGATCACAGCCTCTTTCTCCCCCCCCCACTCCTTCCCCCAGGAGCAGCGAGGGTCCCTCTCCTCCCACAGAGGAGCCCCCTCCTTACCCCCTTCGCTTCCAGTAGAGCCCATGGATACTGCCCCACAAGCCCCCTTAAAGAGAGGAGAAAGACACAGATGCTCCCAGCCCCAGAGGACGCATCGGTGGCTCTGGATTGGGTGGGGAGGGAGCGTTCACCTTGAACTTGGGAATTGGGAGTAGCCGCGAAAGCGAAAGGACCAATGGGAATGTCCCCTTTTGAAGCGTCATCAGTCTCCAGGCAGAGTCTCATGTGTTCACACGCTGGAGGAAAGAGTTCAGTCTTGGGGACGGGGCGCAGTTCAAAGGGGGCGTCCGTTGCAGACCCAGAGGAGAGCGTGGACTTCTTTTTGCCCTCCCCACCGATCCGGCGCGGAGTGGGGATGCAGTGGAGGAAAAAAGAGGAGGGCAGCGGCCCCAAAGCTTCCGAAGACTTGGGGGTCTCTGTGAGGACTGAACGGGGAATCCTTGGGCACCTTAAAACACCTGCGCACGCACAAACAGAGAGTGTGAAATTTCCCGCGTGGGAGAGTCCCTCCCCTAACCAGGTAGGGTCGCTGACACCTCAGCCCTTCCCGAGCCCCCACCCAACATTCCACTCCCCTGGGAAATTCGCCGCTGCGCTCTCTCGGGAAAGGCTCAACTTCGCTTCCCGGGAAAAAGAACCGAGATTCCTTTCTTGAAACACGTGTCTCTCTTGCTCAGAACGTCGGTAGGAAGCGGCTCCTCCGCATTTCCCGCCCCTCGACCCCAAACGTGACACAGATACCTATCGGAGGATCAGAGGAGGATTCGGAGCACGTGGTCCTAACTGGGGGCGATATTGGACTGAAGGGGCAAAGAGAGGAAGCGGCTAAGGGGCGGGGCTTCAGGGCGGGGACGGGACCCGAGAGGAGAACAGAAGCCCCGCCCCATCCCATCCCCCCTACTGGATCTCCATTTCCCTCCGCGTGTCCCGCTTCGACGCTGGATCCCTCGGGAGAGATTCCTGGATCCCGCTCGGGTCAGGTAGGGCTTCTCTCCCTCCAGCCTGGAGATCTTTTCCCTGCCAGGAGGGAGGGAGCTGCGGATCCCGCTCTTTGGGTTTTCCTCGGGTAGATCCGGCTCTTGCGTTCCCTGCAGGTAGCGGATCCCTCCCTTCCTTCCAGGGAGACAAAGGGGGCTCCGTCCACGCCTGGATCTGCCCCCTCCTCGCCAAGGCTCCTCGGGGAGCTCCGGGTGGAGCCGGGAAGGAGCTTTGGGGAGGTCGCTTTCAGAAGGTCTCTGTATGATCCGTCAGAGCATGAGGTCTCTGAGGAATCCTATCCAGCACGTGCAGGTGGAAAAATGGAGCTTTAAAACCTTTGTTGAGACTAATCCCACTGCAGTAGGGAGGGGGAGGGTTTTGGAGGAAATAAAAGTTTAAATAGAATTGAGTCCCTCTTTCTTTCTTCCCAATATATAAGGTGAACAATGAAATCCTTTGCTTTTTCACTGATGATTATTTTGCTTCTGATTTTAAAAGCTGGGTAGAGTCAGTAAATACCAGCATTTTCCTTCTTCTTCCCTGAAAGGGCTATGAAGTGGCAGCCCCTTCTTGATGGATTTTATACAAAGCACAAATTCTAAGGAGGTTTTGAGGCTGGTCTTGTAAAGCAGGTAACAGAATAAACTGATGGCCAAAATTTGGCTGCCTTTCATAATTGTAAATATTTCCCAAAAGGCCTATCCAAGTTGGCTCTAGGGCCCAGGAAGCCTTGAATATTTGCAGCCTCCAAAAGAGCCGGAAATAGCATCTCTTTTCACACCTGCTCTTCCTCATCTGATCTCTCTCACCTTCCTTTGAGTTTCTCTACTCACAACTATGCATTGGTCCCTCCTGGGCTTCCACCTTGCTGGTTTCTTCCATGGAGGTTTATCAAGATCTTCTTGAATTTTAGATCCTCTCTCCATTATTTGTAACATAAACAATTAATTCCATTTCCTCCTCCCTCTTCCAGGTCATTTATAGACTATGTTCAACATTACAGTCAGCATCTGAGTCTCTTTCATTTCTCTTTGCAGGAGATCAGTGAGGATGTCTCCGTGAACTCCAAAGAGGAGAAAGGGGCTTTGTGGGATCACAACCCACAAAGTTTTATCTGTGACTCCGTTCTAGAGAATTGGGAAATCTTGGTTCAGTTGGAGAAGCGGCTTCCTGCGCAAAGGGCCAATCAGTTAAGGAGAAATCTAACCGGTCAGTGGTTACGGTCATACCTGGCCTTGACCCAGAGGTGTAACAAGTAACCCAGAGGCCTCTTAACTGCAAATTTAAAAGTGAGTAAATAAATCTTGGTGACATCTTGATTTGGAAAATAAGCATTTTGATCTTTAGTGGACAAATGAGCAATGTAGAAAAATTGGCTTTTGCTCCAAAGGTGCTGAATGAAAGTAAAATATAATTCCATTCGGGTCTTCACATTGAGTGCTATTGGTCAGCCAGTCATAAATCCATCTGGTGGTGATGCTGTCAATCCCTCATTTTTCTACCTTGCAAAGAAGTAGGCCGGGGTCTACTTTGTCACACTCCGTCCCGAAATCCAAGTATATTGTCTGCACTGAATGTTCCTGTTCCATTAATTCTGTCACGTGGTCAAAGAATGCAATAAGGTTTCTCTGCCATGGTCTGTTTTTGACCAACCCATGTTGGATTCTAGTAATAGCTTTGCTTGTTTCTAGACTTCCCCAGATCCCTTTTTGATTATCTTTCCCAGGATCTTCCTAGGTACTGATGTCAGGCTGTTGAGCAATTTCACGGGTCATTAAGCAGACAAGATCCCAGGTAAACAATCTGGGGTTGCCTTATGTGGGAGGAGAGGCCATGTGAGTCCTGGCACAGGTCATAGGCCAGTTGAGGGGCTCCTGGAGAAGTTTTGGAGATGCTTTGTCTCCAAAGGACCTTCCCCGCCGCAGAGACTCCCCTGAATCCCCTGGCTGGGCCTTTCTCCACTTAAGAACCCATCAGATCACTTCATATCCGCAAACAGGAGTTTGGGATTATGATTGTTCAGACCTGACCCCTCATTTACTGAATGCTTCACTGAATGACCAAGATTCCAGTCCCAATTGTAGCCATAAGTTGAGGACTAGCTACATTCAGAGCGTCCTTTTCACTGTGTCAAGGGACAGGAACCAAGGAGAAATAGATAAGAGTCAAGGAACAACAGAAGAATTTGCTTCCTAGGTGTGTTGGGCGACCAAAATAACTGGATATTTCATCTTCGGTGTCCTGGGGGCCCATGTCCCATTTTGGAGGAAGAGGCGAGACTGGAAGACCTTCAAAGTCCCCTCCAAATGTAAGTTTTTGTGATTCTCTGTGTTTCTCAAAATAAAATACAACTCCTTTGTTCTTCCTTCCAGCAGGAAAACAGCTGTAACCAAAGATTTACCCACTAGATAGTATCTTCTATCAGTAGATAGTAGAAATTCAGAAAAGCCGCCGCCGCCAGAAAGCATGGAGGATGGGAAATTCTGGGCTCCCCCGTCAGACACAAGCAGCACCCCAAAAGACCACAAAGGAACCCATGAATGCTCAGAGTGTGGGAAATCATTTGATTTTCAGTCCCTCCTTTTGACCCACAGGAAGGTCCATGTGGGAAATGGATCCAGTCAAGATTTGGAGGAAGAGAAATCCTTCTCTGGAAAAGACGCCAAAGTTCTCAGAAGTCCCCCAAGACTAAAACCCTATAAATGCGTGGAATGTGACTTATGCTTTGATCAAAAATCAAACCTTCTTACACATCAGAAAATCCACACAGGAAAGAAACCTCATCAATGTCCGGAATGTGGGAAATTTTTCGGTCAAAAAGCCGACCTCAGAAACCACGAGAGGATTCACACAGGGGAGAAACCTTACAAGTGTTGGGAATGCAGGAAGAGCTTTTTTTACGAGTCAGGTCTTCGGCGCCATGAGAAGATTCATTTGGGAATAAAGCCTTACAAATGTTTTGAGTGTGGGAATTGTTTCACCCGGAGTACATCTCTTCACAATCATTGGAAAATACACACAGGGGAGAAAAATGAAAAGTGCCTCGAATGTGGGAAATGTTTTATCCAGAAATCACACCTGCGGCGACATCAGAGAATTCACACCGGAGAGAAACCCTATGAATGCCCAGAATGTGAGAGACGATTTGTGGATTCTTCTGAACTTCAGACACACCAGAAGAGGCACAAGGGGGAGAAACCCTATCAGTGTGGGGAGTGTCGGAAACAGTTTCTTACTCAAGGAGAGATCCAGATTCATGAGAGGAGCCACACGGGGGAGAAGCCGTACGAGTGTGGGGAGTGTGGGAAATGCTTCTCCACAAAACAACATCTTGGAAGGCATCAGAGGGTCCACACAGGAGAGAAGCCTTACAGATGCGTAGAATGTGGAAAATGCTTTCGATTCGTGGGAGACCTTTCAATACATCATAGAACCCACACAGGGGAGAAGCCATATCAATGCAACGAATGTGGAAGATTTTATCGTAGCTCATCAGCCCTTAGAAGTCATGTGAAGATTCACACAGGGGAAAAAAGCTACAAATGTTTAGACTGTGGGAAAGCATTTGCTCATTCATCTCGCTTTAGAAGTCACAGCCGAATCCATACAGGAGAGAAACCTCACAAATGCTCAGAGTGTGATAAATGTTTTTCACGGAAAGATTCTCTTGTGCTGCATCAACGAATCCACACTGGAGGAAAAAATGTCTGCAATGTGGGAAATGTTTTGCCCAACCTTCAGAACTTTGCAGAAATCACGCAGGAGACTGGCATCACAAGTGTGCAGAGAGTGAGAAATTTTTTCATTGTAAATCAGAACTAAAAATGTACCAGAAAGTCCATAGCAGAGATAAATCTCTTCAGTTGGGAACAAGGCAGGAAACATTTTCTTTTCAAAAATCACACCTTACCGTTCATCAGCAATTTCACACAGTGAGAAGAGGGAAATCCTACAATAGATAATTAAATTATAAAGGTTGTTCTTTTAGGGTTGATGTTGAATTTGCTGGCTGAGGATGAAGAGGGAAAGTTTATTTTTCCTATTATGTTTTTTGGAAGGGTTTATTTCTGTTTTCACCTTGTCTTTTTCATATATTCGCCGACATATATTTGTATTATGTTTCTTTGATCTCTGTACAACATCCTTACTAAAATTATTGTTCAAAATAATCAGGAGAACTGTTTTCAGGATACAGGCTAGGAGTTCAAAAAAGTCAAGATGGCCGATAGATTGTGCCATGCTTTGCAGTCAAAGTCCTGCTGCTTTTTAGCTTTATATGTGATGCCCTTTAAAACAGCCGCCATCTTGATTCTTTTGACTCCATCTTCTCTAGATGGACACTGCTGACTTCCAGGGTGGAATCAAAAGGAGTAGATTTCGGGTGAACTTTAGGGAAAATGTCCTGGAGATTTGGATGGACTCCTGCTCCTAAAGGCAGATCACTGGTGGCTACCTACATGTGCCTGACACACTCATGATTATTTTGCACCACATCTTACTTAGAACATATAGGTCACCGGAAGTACGACTTTGAATTATGTAATCGGTTTGGTGTGAATAGTTAATTGGTAACAGGTTGCATCTCAGGCACTCCAAAATTTAGTGAATTTAGTTAGTTTCAAGTGCTCATAATGGAGGGTCACACAAGCACCATACTAGTGGCTATTATAGACCAGTTTATGACCTGAAGATACCTGAATTTTTTAAAAAATCCCAAGAGTTAAATTAAAATGTTTACCATCCTGTTAAGAGAGAACACCAACAAAGTCTTCAAGCAGCTTAGAGTTTGGTTCCAACCGTATGAGAGATGAAACACAGGCCAGATGTCCCCCCAGAGAAGCTGCCTTTATTAAGAGACAGTCAAAGGCCTTTCCCACCTCCCTCCCTCCTGGGGGTTAGATACGGAGGTCGTGGGTGAAGGCTGTAGAAAGCCAAAGGCTCAATGCTCCTAGGAGATCTCTTCTTTGACCAACAGTCCCATCAGGAAACCCACCCAGGCTCATGGTCTTCAGAGCCCCCCCCAATTTAAATTCTCACGATGGAATTATCATCATATAACCTCTGAACCGGGGCTACTACAGATCAGTGTATGACAATGATTGCTGAATTAAAAGCTGCTGAGAGTAAAATTAAACATTTACTATCCAGTTAGTTGGAATCACCAACCCAGTCTTCTAGCACAGTGGTCTCCAACCTTGCGTGACCTGTCAAAACCACGCTCGACTAAACCGCGCCCGATTAAACCGCGTCGCTGATGTCATCAACAAGGTGACAACAGCCAGCGCGGAGAAAGAAGGACGCTTTAAATAGCGCTTTGAAAGCAAGCCGATTCAACTTAAGGTAAGGGTTAGGTTTAGGTTTAGGGTTAGGTTAAGGGTTAGGGTTAGGATTAGGTTTAGGGGGGTTAGGGTTAGGTTTAGGGGCTAATTTTAGGTTTAGGGTTTACAGCGTGCTTCTGTCTCCGTGCTGTTGTCACCCTGTTGATGACGTCAGCTACGCGGTTTAGTTGGACGCGGTTTAGTCGAGCGCGGTTTTGTGGTGGAACCCCAACCTTGGCAACTTTAAGACCTGTGGACTTCAACTCCCAGAGTTCCTCAGCCAGCTGGCTGAGGAACTCTGGGAGTTGAAGTCCACAGGTCTTAAAGTTGCCAAGGTTGGAGACCACTGTTCTAGGAGAAAGAAAAAAAAGGTGACTGAAGATGGCTGGGACTTCTTGCCCCTTGAACAGAGTTTTCCTAAACAAAAAATAAACTGAAAAGGGGAATCTCTCTTTTGGCCTCTCTGCCTGCCCTCCTCACCCAAGTCCGATCCGGGATATTGATCTCCATGGTTTTTTTTTTACGTGTTTCTTCGTGAACACCTTGAAAAGTTCCCTGTTAGCTTAATAGCCCAGTTTTGGGGTTTTCTAACTTGCTTGTTTGTGGATTGGCCAATTGTACTGTTAAGGTTGCAACAGTTTCCTGGAGCCAGTGAAATGCCAGAGAGAGGGAGACTTGAGACGAGGCTTGCAAAAAATAATCAGCTTTTATTTATGGTTATCGTAAAGATGGTGACAAAACTATATCCAAAATATTCAAACAGATGCATGTAGGAAATATCTACACCCTGCAAGAGTGGCTCAGAGTATTCTATACATTTTAGGCAGATAGAAACAAAGTTTAATCAGAGACAAAGATTCCTTACCAAAGTGATCTTTAAAGCGTTCTATTGTTCAAGCACCCGAATCTGTCTACTTTATCTATGGAATATTCCTATAGCCTTATTCAGGGGTGGCAGCCTCCATTTGCCAAGTTGTTTTTCGGCAGAATGTTTTAAGGCAATGATGGCTAACCTTTTCCCTGTTGCGTGCCAAAAGAGGGGGGAGCGCAGGGGGGGGGTCGTGCACGGGTGTGCCCACCCATAATACTATGTGTTCTGTCTCCCCTCCATCTGGTAATGAACACAGACACAGGCTTAGCTGTTTGCCACTCTTTATTCACAGCAATTATAATCCTGTTGGCTGAAAGCCCAGACACAACTCACTGGCAAGACGTTGGCAGCAACCCAGACTCCAACAGACACGGGAACACAAGGCAGACCAGACAAGGAGTTCTCCAGATTAGTACGAACGGTTGTGTCCTGCAAAAGGACTCCTCCCAAAGTCTCTTCTTATATACTCTCTTGGGAGGGGCCAAACCACAACCACCTGGGCTTCATTATATCTTATGAGTCTGTCTCTGTAACTGCTGCCTCCATTTCTCTGCCCTCCGTTGCATGGCATCAGGGACAAACTCCCTTTGATCTTCCACACTGCTCCATGCCTCAGGCGCATCCTGGTGGCCAACCAGCCTCTGTGGTCCCTGCTCTGAGTCTGAACTTTGCCCAGGATCCTCCACTTCTTCCATAGCAGACTCATAGGGGTCCTCGCTATCGATCCATCTGCAGTTCCAACTGCTCCTGCTGGGCAACAGCTATGCATGCGACCCCCACGCTCCCCGCTTTTGGCGTGCAATGGACCCATTTTTCGCCCTTCCCAGGCTCCAGAGGCTTTCTAGGAGCCTGGGGAGGGCAAAAATTGCCCCGAGGTCCTCCGGAATGTGAAAATCCAGCCCGACAGCCAAACCGGAAATCGCTTCCGATTTGCTCATAGGGCCGTTTTTCGCCCTCCCTTCAGGGAAGCCTCCGAAGGGCGGAAAAGGGCCTTAAAAGATATATCTCGGAAGGCCCATTGCAGAAACGGAGTAAACAAAGTTTTAAAGCATTTCTTGAGATTCATAGTGTGGTATTAAAACGCCCCGACCTCGTTTCAATGGGGAGGAGAGAGTTTGGGGGAAAGAAAATGTTTAAATTCACCGAATTGAGCTCAGCCCACCTGAGATCCTCTTTTTTCTGCTCCATCTAAAAGGCGAGCAAGGAAACCAATGGCTTTTATGCGAATGTTTACCTTACTTCCGCTTTCAAAAGCTGTTTGGAGTCTGTCCAAAGCAACATTTTCCTTTTATTTTTATCTATTTTTGCCCTGAAGAGGCTGTGATGGGTCAGCCCCTTCCTGGTGGTTGTTTTACCAAGGAGAAATCCTAAGGAAGTTTAGAGGCCCATCTTACAAAGCAGGTAAGAGAAGCTGATGGCTAGAAAGGCTGCCTGAAATCATTTTCAAGTTTCAAGTTTAATTTTATTTATAGGCCCAAAATATTTTAAATATTTTGTTCAAAATGCCTATCCTATCCAAGGCAGCTCCAGAAACACAGAATTTTTATGCTTTGCAGCCTCCAAAAAGAGCAGGAAACAACAGCCCTTTTCCCCATCTGACCTTTCAGTTTTCCTATTTACAACTGTTTCATCTCCTGTCCTCGACCCCTTTCCCCACTACTAAGTTTTCAAGGGGGAAAAAATCCAAGAAAGTCCAGCTTCCTTTTGGAAAAGCATCTTAGGGACAACCATAACTTGGAGGATGGAGGCTCTCCATAGAGACCCCTGGCTCCTCTTTCCCCTTTTGAAATCTTGGCAGACCCAGCCTGGACTCCCAAGGGCCTTAAAAGTCCTTAAGGGGGCATCTAGTCCACCCCTCCAATCAGAGAAAGATTCCCGTTGAGAATGATGGGGTGGGGGTTGAAAAGGAAGTCCACACTGCCTCTGGTCCTGGCATGAAGGAGCCCCCTGAAGCTGCAACCCACCCCCAGACAATATCTTCCCCTCTCTCACCTTTTCTGCTTCTATTTGCGTGGGGGTCCGAGTTTCTCTTCCAAACTCTCCCTTTGGGGCCCCTCCCTTTGAGATGGACTTGTGGGGGCTACAAGGGAGTCTATTTGGGCGTGGGCAGGAAAGAGGCATTGAAAATTGTTCAAACGAAGCTCTCAGGGCTGAAGATTGGGGGGGGAGAAGAAAAGTTTGGGGTATCCAGGATAAGTGAGGGTTGAAGGGCTGGAAGAGCCCAGGAGGATGGAGGTAGGTATCCTTATTGTGACGCCCTCCCCAGATGCCCCCCAAAGGCCCCACTGGGATCCTCTCAGCTTACACGTTCAGCAGCAGGCTTGGTCCCTTAACAGGGTCGCTTTTCTCTGCGCCCAAGAAAGATCAAAAGGTGCGGAGCAGCAGCCTTTAAGGACAAAGCTGGCATAGCCGCCTACAGGTAAGAAAATGGACCAGTGAGGGAAGGAGCCCCCCTGAAGGTGCCGGTGTTGCAGCCATCCCCCCATCCCGCAGTTGGAGCTCCCAAGCGGAAGATGTCCTCGGCTGTTGTGAAAAAAGCGGCAGCTCTGGGTGTGCCACACTCGCTTCATCCTCGAAGAACGATGCGGGCGTGGCCCACCCGCAGCTGCCACTTCTTCGCAAAAGCTGAAGACGGAAAAGTTTGCTCAAGAGAATGCTAACATGTAAGGCGGACGCGTCACAGGGCGGCGTAGCCCAAGCTCTCTGGCACGGGTAAAGAAGTGTGCAGAGGCGAAGGGGAGAGAGAAGAGACAGCGCTGGGCAGCAGCCACAGGAGGAGGTCGGTTCTTCTTCTTCGCCCCTGCCTGGAATAGGATGCTCCCAGCGCAAGGAGACCAAGAGAGGGAGGCTTAAGATGGCTCTCCATCCTAACCCAGAGGCGGCTGGGGCTTGGCCTCGCCCTCGGGCTACAGGCTCCCCGCCTCCTCAAGGCTGGAAAGGAAGCTCGCTCCTCCCACCAGATCCACTCAAGGAAGGAGGGAGGGAGGGAGGGAGGGGGAGAGAGAGAGGGAGACCGACGGGGCCAAGCTGCCTCTCCCCAAGCCAGAAGAAGCAGCAAGCACCAGGCTGGGGCTCTTCGCTGTCGTTTTTTTGGGGGGGATCCTCAGAAGCATGTGATCAGGGCGGCGTGCTGCTCCGAGAAGCCGTGCTCAGCTGCCTCCTACCTGAGGATGGTGGATGGAGCGGTCCAGGTGCAGCGAGTGCCGCAGAGCCAGGAAGCACTGCCAGAGGCGGCCTATGGAGAAGCCGTGCGGGTGGCCCAGCACTCTGCAGCAGTCCTTGTGGGGCTCCGGCGGCTGCAAAGCGCAGCACGAGGGGCAGAAGCCGCCAAACCCAGCGAGGGCCCGCAGCAGCAGCAGCATCTGTCCACCTGGGATCAGGTCCGCCATGGGGGACTCGTGTGCATCGCCCGCCGCCATATCCGTCCCCGCCCTGCTCCTCTCCATGCAGCAGGAGCTCTTCGCTGTCCTGCTCGGGAGATGGAGCCCGGGGAGGAAGAAAACGGCAATCCGATTGCGGCGCGAGGGAGCCCCAGGCTGAGCAGGGAAGCGTCTGCCAGCTGCCTTGGCTGCCCGGCAGTTATTGAGGGGGTGACCCCCCCCCAACAAAACAGCTTTGCCAGAGCTAAGGGAGTGCATGCAAACTACCCACCGTCACTGGGAGCGACCAATGCTGAAAACTCTGCAAAAGACAGGAGGGAAAAGGGGGTTGTTGTTGGTGGTAGTAAATGGTTCTATTAAGTGTAATGCGAGAATGCGTCCTTCTCCGGCCTAGGGGGACTCGCTCTCGGCAAAGGCTGGCAGGCGAAGGCTTTTGGAAGGGAAAACCCAACTCCAAAGAGTTGAGAGAGGCACTACGTTCCCTGTTCTCCGGAGTGCAGTCAGAAAGAGTTCCAGAGATGGGATTTTCTTTCGCAAAAATGGAGGTGTTTTTGCCTTCCCACAGAAGCATTCTGCAGGCTTCAACAGAGGGGGAGGCAAAAACGCCTGTTTTTGCGAAAAACAACCTGTTTTCTGCCCATTTTCCGCAAAACCCTGCAGTGTTCCTGGGGGCCAAGGAGGACAAAATCCTTTTTCCTTACTGGATAGTTTGCAGGCGCTCCCTTAGCTATGGTGAGGCTGGGGGCCCCACCCTGTCAAAACTTTTGGCCATTTCGGTGGGCATGGCTTGGTGAGGGGGTCATGTGACTGAGTGTCTGTGAGTGATGTCAACGCTCACTCAGTCACATGCCCCTCATCTAGCCACGCCCACAGAACTGATAGTTAAAAAGTTTGAAACCCACACCTGGGGCGGATCCTATTGGACAGACAATTCCCCATCTCTCCTCTAGGGGGTGTTGTCCAGTAGCCTTTTGTCTCATGTTCCCTGTCCCTCCTCTGAGAAGTGCGGCTCGCTCTTCTAAGAAGCCACTGGCAATGATGGGCCCTGGGCTCCTTGATGGGTTATTCCTCCTCCCTGCACCCCATTTCCTGATCCAGTGGAGGTCCGAGAGCCACTTCCTCCCCCCACTTTGACTGCACAGCCATATTGCCTGTTCTGGCCCCTCCCAGTCCATCTCCTGAAAAAGGCCCTCTTGATTGTTTTGAACAATACTTTTATTAATGATTATATGCACTGAAAGAAACTTAATATCTGAGTGAATATATGAAAAAGGCCATGAAAAAAGAGAATAGGAAGGATAAAACATTCCCTCTTAAATAGAAATACAATAGCAGACCTTGGAGGTTTTCTAGTCTAACCCCCTGCCTAGGCAGGAAACCCTATACCGTTTCAGACAAATGGCTATCCAACATCATCTTAAAGACTTCCAATGTTGGGGCATTCACAACTTCTGGAGGCAAACTGTTCCACTGATTAATTGTCTTCATCCTCATTGTGTGGTTGTTCTGCGGTATGGATTCTCTGATGCTTTAAAAGAGCAACTTTCTGAGAAAAACATTTATTACACTCTGAGCATTTATAGGGCTTCTCTCCTGTATGGATTCGGCTGTGACGTATCAGGGAGCCTGACTGAATAAATGCTTTGCCGCATTCCAAACATTTGAAGTTTTTTTCCCCCGTGTGAATTTTCCTATGCGTTCCAAGGGCTGATGTGGTACTATAAAACTTTCCACATTCGTTGCATTGATATGGCTTCTCCCCTGTGTGGGTCCTATGATGTATCGAAAGGTCTCCCACGTGTCGAAAGCATCTTCCACATTCTCCGCATTTGTAGGGCTTCTCTCCTGTGTGGATCCTCTGATGGGTTTTAAGTTGTTGTTTTATGGAGAAACATTTCCCACACTCTTCACATTTGAATGGCTTCTCTCCCGTGTGGATTGTCTCATGATTCCGGATCTCTGTTCGTGTAAGGAAACTTTTCCCACACTCCCCACATTCATAGGGTTTTTCTCCTTTGTGCCTCCTCTGGTGTATCCGGAACTCAGAAGGATCCATAAATCTTCTCTCACATTCTTCGCATTCATAGGGTCTCTCTCCAGTGTGACGTCTCTGATGTTGCACCAGGCTTGATTTAAAGATAAAACATTTCCCACATTCGAGGCACTTTTCGTTTTTCTCCCCTTTGTGTCTTTTCTCATGACTGTAAAGAGACTGACGCAAGGTGAAACGTTTTCCACAATCAAAGCATTTGTAAGATTTGATTCCCAAATGAATCTTCTCATGGGCCCTAAGGCTTGCCTCCTGACAAAAGCTCTTCTCACATTCCCAACACTTGTAAGGTTTCTCCCCTGTGTGAATCCTCTCGTGGCTTCTGAGGCTGCCTTTTCCACGGAAACGTTTCCCACATTCCAGACACTGATAAGGTTTCTCTTCGGTGTGGATTCTCTGGTGTCTCAGAAGCTTTGACATTTGATCAAAGGGTAAGTCACATTCCTCACATTTATAAGGTTTTGGTTCTGGGGGGCTTCTGAGACCTTCGGCTTCTTTCCCAGAGGAGGATTCCACGTTCTCCAAACCTTGACTGGATCCGCTTCCCACATGGACCTTCTGGTGGGTCAAAACGATGCAGCAGAGAGGGAAGGATATCCAACCCTCTGGGTGTTCCTGGGTTCCTTGGTTACTTGGAGTGTTGCTTGTGTCTGATGGGGGATCCGGGGGTTTCCCTCCCTCCATCCTTTTTGGCAGCTGCTGCCTCGCTCTGATTTTCTATCCACTGTCAGAAAGAAAGAGAAAGAGAGAATAATATTTCCTTTTGAGAAAACACATCTCAGCCTTAGGGACCATGAAGGTCCTCCAATCCCACCCACTGCCCAGGGTCCTCAGTACACGCCATTAATCCAGCTCGTGTGGGACCGCTAGGCTGCCTCGCCCACCCACCTTCAGGAGGTGGTGAGGCCAAAAACAGGCTGTGGAGAGGCCTTCTGAACAACTTAAAAGAACCATCTAGCAAAAAGAAAAGTCAACCAAAAGAGCAACATGGAAACAAAAAGCAAATAAAACACCCCCAGGAGCAAAACAAATTAAAGTTTAATTTGCATGCATTGCTCAATGGCCTACGAAATTGGTCCCACTCACCCGGTCAAATGGCCACCTAGCTACCTCCCCCCGCCAGCCAATCCGGGGACCATGAATTTGCCCCTCGTTGAAAACGTTTGAGGACTCCTGGCCTAGGCAATAATTGTGGGGCTCCCTCGGGGTGGGGGCTGCTCCAAGACAGGGGTCTGCAACCTTAAACACCCAAAGAGCCATTCGGACCCATCTCCCACCGAAAATAAAACACTGGGAGCTACAAAACCTGGGTGGGTGTGGCCAACTCAACATCACTCCCATCCTGTAACATCTCACACACACACACATACACACACACACACACACACACTGGCATTCCTAGCCCTCTCTCTCCCCTGCTTCTCTCACACTTTTTCTTTTTCCTCCCCCTCTCTTTCCCTCCCCTTCTCTCTCTCTCTCTCTCTCTCTCTCTCTCATTTCCCTCTTACTCTCCCTCCAGCTCTCATTTCTGTGTCCCTAGCCCTCTCTCCCCCTGCTTTTCTCTTGTTTCTCTTTTTCCTCTCATTTTCTCCCTTCATCATTTTCTGATTTCTCTTTTTTCTCCCCTTTTTGTTGCAATACGCGCAGGCATACATTAGCTATGCTGAAACGCGTATAGAATAGAAGCAATGATTAACCATATGATTGGATCAGTAAGACCAACTGTTTACCTCCTAACACTAAGTAAGATCAGCAATCACAGACTCTTAATTATAAGCGTTGATTAAATCAGGGAGTTCGTTGATTAAATCAGGGGTTACAACTGTTTAACTCTCAAACATTAATTAAGGATTGGAAGTTTACACGATGATAAAAGATTATTGACTATGAGTATTCTTTAGGTCTACATGGAAGTAAATGAGTTACCATATACTGTAAGCTTGCACAATCATGATTGGTCCCCATTGGCTATGTGAATCCACCCCTCCCTTGTGTATGCTCAATAAAAAAGGACCCCCGGACTTCGTTCTGGGTCGGTTTCGTCCCGAAGGAAATTCGTGTCCGAGTCTTCTTTCCTCATTGGCTTCATGAACGACCCGCGGAGAAATCGCACCTTTTCTCCCTCTCATCTCTCTCTGTGCCTCCCTCTGTTTTCCTCCTTCCCTCCCTCTCGCATGTGTGTCTCTGTGTGTTTGTTTTCCCTCTTGAAACATTTCCAAAAACAGGCGAGGGTTGGGGTTTATGTTTTTTGATCATGTTCTTTCTTCTTCTTTCGGTGCTTTTTACCATATATTTTAAATCATTTCAGGGTCCCAGATAAATGAAGCTTTTTCCTTCCCATGTGGCTCCCTGTCGGCTGGCTGGCCCCGCCCCTCATCCTCCCCTCCCAATCACACTTCATGTGGCCTGAGAAGGCCGATAGTGGGGATGGAAATTCACTCCACATTCCAGAGCAGGAAGAAAGCCCCCCTGTATTTGTCTCTCATCTCGCGGGTGCTTGTTGGTGCTGTGCGCACATCTTTGTCACTCAGGCAGATGCGCGACTTGATCGCCCAGCTGCAGTTGTAATGGGCTCCAGGAGGAGGAGGGACCTTCTCACGCAATGAGTGACTGGGAGGGGAAGGGGCGGGGCCAGCCAGTGATGGGTTCAGCAGACAGGTAACCACACCAGCGGGAGGAAAGAGCTTCGTTTATCTGGGAACCTGAAATGACTCTTGATTTAAATCATATGGTAAAAAGCACCCAAAGAAGAAGGAAAAAAAAACATCAGCACAAAAAAAAAACCTTGCCTATTTTTGGAAACAGAAACATGAGACAGAGGGGGGGGAGGGAGGAAGAAATGAAAGAGTGACAAAGAGAGATGAGAGTGAGTGATGACAGAGAGAAAGAGGAGATGAGGGAGAGAGAGAGGGAGAGAAGGAGAGAGAGAGAGACAGAGAGGGGGGAGAAAGAGAAAGAGAGAGGAGGGAGAGAGAGGGGAGAGACAGAGAGAGGGGGGAGAAAGAGAGAGGAGGGAGAGAGGGAGGGAGAGGGGAGAGAGAGAGAGAGGGAGAAAGAGAGGGAGGGAGAAAGAGGGGGTGTTTCCTAGAGAAAAGAAAATACCTGGGTAGGGGTGTTGAGTTGGCCCAGCTAGGTTTTTTTAGCTCCCCGGTATTTTGTTTTCTGTGGGAAAAATGGCTCTTTGAGTATTTAAGGTTGCAGGCCCCTGGGCTGGTGTAACCAAGCAACCCCTTTCTCATCCCCTTTTCATCCTTCTGATTTTGTAGTTAGGAGCTCCACCCCACTATGACTATTTCATCCTGACTATCTTGGCAAATATTTTGTATATTCTACAAAATACTACCAAAAGGAAAAGCATGGATCCGGGAAACTACAGATCAATCATCCTGACAACAAAACCTGGGAAGGGCCACCATTCTGAGGGGTTCATTTGAGCCTGGAACTGTCTTGAAGGGACAGTGAGGAATGAGAGCACGGACAGAGGTAAAGGGGGGCGCCACAAACCTCCCACGAACATCTGCAATAGCTTTGAACATCTGCAATAGCTTTCGACCCAGATGGGAAAAAAGATAGCCATTGTGAGTTGTCAAAAATTGAGGCGGCTTCACAAAAAGAGAGAAAGGGGCTTGAAATGTCTAGGTGAGATCTTGTTAATACCCCCGGGGCACACTGCATTCAAAAGTTTATTTGTTTGTTTTTCTCCCTGAATGACTGACTGAGAACAAAGAGAGAAGGCAAAAGGCGGGGGAGTAGATTACCCCTCCAGGAAGTAGCGGCAGAGAAGCAAACACCAATACAAGTAAAGGATTCAGAAAATAGTTTTGGGAGGATGGTTTAAATTTTGATATTGATATTTGAAGAAATTGATCTCCGAGATTGCTCTTGGAACTTTTTTCCTAACTACTCTTTTAAGAACTGTGCCATCTAGTGGCAACAGAGAGATATGCAACTGGGTTGGCAGGCATTTCTGTGGTATGGGAAAAATAGAATACATGGTTATTTTCAGAGACACTATGTAAGAAATGATTTATACGCAGTACGGAAAAAGTAAAAGAAAAGCACTATATGGGAGTACAAATGTGGCTTTCAATGGTAGAGGCTTTGACACATCCAAATATTAGTAGTATGAAAAAGGTTATTAGGTACAAAGATATATTAACAGCACAGGGGCAACTAAAACAGACAAAAGAATTAGAAGAACAAGGGATTGATATAGGATGGTTTAAACAAATGCAAATACAAACAAGATATGAGAAAGATATCAAAGAGTATGGTTTTAATATGGAAAACTCAGAATTAGATAGGATACTCATGGGAACAGATGAAAAAAATGATTTAAAAATTGTAGAATTATCTACTTAGAATATACCTAGAAGAAGAGGTTAAAGAAACAATGATAAGATGGGCAAAAAACTTTGGATATAGAACAGAATTAGAAAAATGGCAACAACTATGGGAAAGGAATTATAATCTTACAATGGCGACAGCATATAAAGAGAATTTATATAAAATGTTTTATAGATGGCACATGACATCTGAAAGATTAGCAAAAATGTTTAAGGATAAATCAGCTAAATGTTGGAAATGTCACCAATTGCCAGGAACATATTATCATATCTGGTGGATGTGTAGGGATGCAAAAAGTATTGGGTTAAAATACAAACACGGTTAGAGAAAATGATACATAAATCCATGGAGTTTAAGCCTGAGATATTTTTATTGGGTATTCTACCAGAGAAATACAGTAAAGAAGATTCATATTTGATTGTACAAATAATAACAGCAGCTGGAATTGTATTTGTACAAAACTGGAAAGCAGACAAAATCCCATCGGTAGGGGAGGTAATAAAGAAGATATTATACTGTGCAGAAATGAATAGGTTGACACTGAGAATAAAGGACAAAGAGGAATCAGTGTGCTACAGGACATAGGGGCGATTTTATGAGTGGCTTGAAAAAAGATATAAATAGAAAGAAAAAGGAACAAAACATGAAATAAGTATCTCAGATGACACATGATTAATATAGGGGAAGGGGAAATAAGAAAACATCAAAACGTAAATATACAGGCGGAAAAATGATATGAACTATAGCAATAGCAGTTAGACTTATATACCGCTTCATAGGACTTTCAGCCCTCTCTAAGCGGTTTACAGAGTCAGCATATTGCCCCCAACAACAATCCGGGTCCTCATTTTGCCCACCTCGGAGGGATGGAAGGCTGAGTCAACCCTGAGCCAGTGAGATTTGAACAGCCGAACTGCAGAGCTGCAGTCAGCTGAAGTAGCCTGCAGTGCTGCATTTAACCACTGCGCCACCTCGGCTCCATGTGTCTGAACTGACACGTGTTAAATAACAATTATAAGAATGTATATCTAAGAATGAATTTGAAAGGAAAAATAAAAAAACTTTTTACAAAAAGCTCTGGGAAAATCCCTAAAAAGATAATCAAACAATGGATCTGTGAAAGACTAAAGACTGTGAAAAGCTAGCATTAGAGGCCAACATGAGTTGGTCAAAAAGAGATCAGGGCTGTTAGAACTTATTGCATTCTTTCACCAAGTGGCAGAATTATTGGAGCAGCAAAACTACTTGGACACAATATTATTGGAGTTCAGCAAGGAAAGTGACAAAATAAACCACAGCCTACTTCGTGGCAAGAGAGAAAAATGAGGGAGACAGAATTACTACAGATAGATTCATAACTGGCTGACCAATCGCATTCAACGTATAGTCCTCAATGGAACTAAGCTAGGCCTTCACCCAGCACCTTGGATTATTACGGCATTACTGTTTTGTCAAATGAAGATTTTAAAAATACATGCTTATTTTCCAAACCAAGATTTGTTTACTCACCTTTAAAGTTAACCTTAAGAGATCTCTGGGTCCCTTGTTACCCCTCTGAGTCAAGGCCTGGGATGACCCTCACTGCTGACTGGTTTAATTGCTTCTTAATCGGCTGGCCCTTTGTGCAGAAAGCTGACTCTCCATCCGGGCCACGATTTCCAAATTCTCTAGAGGGGAATTCCGAACAAGGACGCCCCTTCTCCTCTCTGGAGTTTAGGGTCCCATTCCCACTGGTCTCCTGCAAAGAGTAAAGAAAAAGGCCTGATTGCTGATGGGAATGCTGAACATAATCCATAAGAGGGAGGAGAAAATAGGACTATTTTTTGAGTATACAAAATAACAGAGAGAGAATCGCAACTTCAAGAAGGTCTTGATAAGTGAATATGGAAGAAACCATCAAGATGAAGTCCAACAGAGCCCAATGCATAGTTGTGAATAGGAAAACTCAAAGGTCCGATGGGGCACAGCATGCGGGAAAAGGGAAGGGAGGGATACGATCCCTGCAGGCAACGCCCAAGCCAGATCCCCCTAAAGAAAAGCCTGCGAGCCGAAGAGCGGGATCCGCAGCTCCCCTCCTCCTGGGGGGCAGGAGATCTCCTGGCTGGAGGGGCGGCCGGGAGGGAGAACAGCCTTACCTGAGAGGGATCCAGAAGCCTCTCCAGGGGGATCCAGCGCCGACCCTCCAAGGAAGAAGCGGAACACGAGGCAGGAACCGGAGGTCTAGTTTGGGAGAGGGGGAGGGAAGGCGGGGCGGGGGATTGTACTATCTCCTCGGACTCCGCCCTAGCACCTTGGCCCCCCGCCTCTTCTCCCCCCCCGCTGCTCCCCACTTATCTTCCTTCCCAGCCAGGAGCGTGTGCTCCGAAACTTCTTCTGTTCCTCCGATCGGCGTCGGTGTCGAGGGTGCCTCTGCCCATGGGAAGAGTGTCCCTCTCTGCACATTGGAAGCGGGGCTGCTCCTCTTGCTCCAGGGTGTGTGTGCATGTGTGAAAGCTTAAGCTCTGCGGATGGCCCTGACAGAGTTGCGCAAAGACTGTTGGGGGGGGGTGTTGATGGAGAGTTGGGGGGTGCATGATGGTCTCTGTGGTGGATCGGTGGGTTTGCACTCCAGAGAAGAGGGGAGGAGGCGCACCTCGAGGCCCGATCCTGGCCCGGAGGAAGAGCAGCTCCGTCTCCCTTCGATTTAGGGGCTCCTCTTTCCTTCCATGGGGTGCCAAGGTGGGAAATCGGAGGGGGAAACCTTGAGTAGGAGGAACCCCGTTACCCGAGTGGATCAGGGATTGTTTGGGATGATGATTGGCCAGTGTTAGAACCTGGGTTGTCCTTTCCAGCTATTGTCCCTCTCGGAATGGCAGGAAACGTCGCTGTGTACATTTTGAAAGGACCTGGGTGATGAGGGCAGGCAGAGAGACCAAAAGAGAGATTCCCCTTTTCAGTTTATTTTATGTTAAGGAAAACTCTGTTCAAAGGGCCAGGAAGTCCCAGCCATCTTCAGTCAGCTTTTTTTCTCCCTGCTAGAAGACTGGGTTGGTGATCCCAACTAACTGGATAGTACATGTTTAATTTTACTCTCAGGAGCTTTAAATTCAGCAATCATTAAGCCTTACACTGATCTGTAGTAGCCTCTGGTGCAGAGGTTATGTGATGATCCTCCATCGCGAGAATTTAAATCGAGTGGGGGGGGGGGGGCTCTGAAGACCATGAGCCTGGGTGGGTTTCCTGCAGTGTCGCCCTCTTTGGGTTGGTCATCTCCCAAACCTCAGAACCCCGGCGACAGGAACGAGTGGAGTTTTGGGGAGCAGCCCAGATCTCTTGCTTTTTCTCAGAGGGACAATACAAGCACAGGTAGTCCTCGACTTGCAACAACTTCATTGAGTGACCTTTCAAGGTTGAAATTGCCCTGGAAAAAGTGACTTTTGACCATTTATCACACTTATGACCATTTCATAATATTTTTTTTAAAAATAATAAAAAGAAGAGACAAAATAGAAAAAGGTAAGAAAAATACAAGAGACTAGGGATAGAACTACAGAAAGATCTGTGGGAAGTTATCATCCAGCCCTCTCCCAGAAAAATGAAATATCCTAGGAAATATTGAAAAGGCAGAATATTTCTTTGGATATGAAAACAAAGAAACATGTTTTAAAAGAGAGAATAGCTGCCTGTAGCTTCCTGCCCATCCCCACGTTGTCAATGGGCCATTAAGAAGGCCAAGCTAGTCCATTTTACATAATAAAGGCTTCTCCACTGCAGCCCCAGGGGGGATGGGAGTAAAGGCATGATAATATTGGCCCTTTACTCAACTGACCACATTGCATCTGAGAACTCAACTAAACCTGGATTCAAAACACAGCCCAGAGAGTTGCCCCTGCATGGCCCTATAGGAGTCTGACAACCAATCAGAATACATTTCTTACACAGGAACAGGAAACAGAGAGGTGGGACTAAACAGGGTATAAAAAGCCTAGCAAGCCCCTTCCTCAGCCCTTCTCTTCTTCTTCACCTACATCAAAGCATGTGATCACCTTTTCTGTTCAGGACTCAAGCCATGTGGTCCTGTCCACCAATAAACCATCTTTCCAAGCAGCCTCCATGTCTCCAGTGTCTTTTTCCCCACTTGGAGCTGAACCCAGAAGGACATTTCTTTTATCAGATCAACACAAAAAAAGAACCAAATTGATTTTACAAAATATGTCGATTTTGATAAAAAACTAGCATGAAAAATCAAGTGTTAAACAAAATTTCTTTGAAAATGCAAATAAACTTAAGAAGATGGTTGGCATATAAATTTAAAAAAGGGAAAGAAAAGAAATTGATAGACAAATTAGTGGACAATGAAGAAAATACTATCAAAATGACCACAAAAAGAAAGTGATTCAAAACTACTACGAGAAACTATGATCGAGGTAATCTCAGAAGAAAAAATAAAACAATATTATAAAAAGTAGAACTACCAAAAATACCTGTGACACTGAAAGCAATGTTAGATGAATGTATATCAAAAATGGAATTAATAGAAGCAATCAAGAGGCAAAAAAAAAAAAAAAGGAAAACACCAGGTCCGGATAGATTGGCAGGGGAATTATATAAAGGCTTACAAGACACTGCAGGCTACTGCTAGATCAGCAGTTCAGCGGTTCAAATCTCACCGGCTCAGGGTTGACTCAGCCTTCCATCCTTCCGAGGTGGGTAAAATGAGGACCCAGATTGTTGGGGGCAATATGCTGACTCTCTGTAAACCGCTTAGAGAGGGCTGAAAGCCCTATGAAGCGGTATATAAGTCTACTGCTATTGCTATTGCTACTTTAAGTATCCCAATGTTGGAAGTATTCAACCAACTTTTGTTAGAGGCAAGGGTACCAAATTCATGGATGGAAGCATATATTACCATCACACCGAAAGAAGATGCAGACCTACAATGGATTAAAAACTAATATAGACCGATATCTTTATTGAATGCTGATTGCAAAATATTTGCTTCAATAATTGCAGAAAGGCTAAAAAGATTTTTAAATCTATTTATACAGCCAGATCAAAATGGTTTTCTACCTAAGAGACAAATTAAAGACAATATGAGAATAATTTTAAATACATTGGAGTATTATGAAGAACATACAGAGAAGCAAATGGTGTTGATCTTCTTAGATGCACAGAAAGCGTTTGATAATGTGAGCTGGCAATTTATGCTAGCACAAGAGATGGATTTTGGGGAGACATTTATTAACATGATTAAGATGATATATTATAAACAAGCTGCAAAGGTAATGGTAAATGGAGATATGACTGAGAAGGTAAGCATTAAGATAGGTACAAGACAAGGATGTCCCTTGTCTCCACTATTATTTATATTGACACTGGAAGTATTAAATAGAAACATTAGACAAGATAGAGATAAAAGGCATGGAAATAAAAGAAATGTATAAACTACAGGCATTTGCAGATGACTTAGTTTTTTTTTCTTGGAAGATCCACAAGAAACAGGGCCTAAATTAATAAAAAAGATAGAAGAATATGGAGGTGGTAGATCTGAAAATTAATAGAAAACTAAGATCTTTGTAAAAAAAAACTTACAGATAAGCCAAAAAAGAGTTAATGAAGAGAATAGATATTCAGATTACAAAGAAAGTAAAATACTTAGGGATTCAGCTGACAGCAAGATGTGTAACGATTAAAGAAGATAACTATAATAAATTGTTGAATTAAATTCATATAGATCTGTATAAATGGGAAAATCTGCAGTTATTAATAGGAAGAATAGCTACAGTTAAAATGAACATATTGCCAAGATTATTGTACTTCTTTCAAACAATTCCGATAAAATTTGAAAAATATATTTTGAGGAACTTAACAGAATAATACATAAATACATTTGGCAAGGGGAAAAAGGAAGAATTAGCTTTAAAATGTTGCAGGATTCAAGAAGTAGTGGAGGTTTTGGGTTACCAAATTGGAAATTGTATTATCAGGCCGCTATATTAACATGGATGAAAGAATTGATTGTATTGAGGCAATCAAGATTATTGATTTTGGAAGGACATGATTTGCAACTAGTTAGGCATGCTTTCTTGTGATGTAGGGAAAGTAAGATACATGGTTATTTTCAAAGACATGACATAAGAAATAGCATTAATGTTAGTATGGGAGAAAATTGAAGAGCAACATTATTTAAAGGTATCAGTTTGGCTTTCAACAATGGAAGCACTGACTCACCCAAACATTATTAACATGGGAAATACTGTTAGTTATAAAGATATTTTGAATGAAAAGTGGGAACTCAAAACTAAATAAGAATTAAGGGATTGAGATAGTATGGTATTCACAAGTGCAGATATATTCTAGATATGAGAAAGATGTTGAGTTATATGTTTTTTTATAAATAATTAACAGAATTAGATAAAATACACAGAGGAACAGAAGAAATATTGATAAAGAAATTGTATAGCTATTGGGCATAAAACTGGAAGATGAACAAGTAAAGGAGGCAATTATAGCATGGGCAAAAATATTTAGACATACAATAAATGGCAGAAACTGGGGGATAGGAATTACAAATTAACGATGTCAACTGCATATAAAGAATATTTGTATAAGATGTTTTATAGGTAGCATTTTACATCGTTGAGGTTAGCAAAGATGTTAAAGATAAGTCAGCTAAATGTTGGAAGTGCCACCAGATACCTGGGTCTTATCATGTGTGGTGGACATGTGTAGAAGCAAAAAATATTGGACAAAAATACATACATGGTTGGAAAAAGATGATAAAACAGAACATTGATTTAATATTGCTGTTGGGGATTTTACTTGAAATTTATAGTAAAGAGAATACATATCTAATTATTCACATATTAACCGCATCTAGAATTGTATTTGCGCAACACTGGAAAAGTGAAGAGATTCCTACTGATGACAAGGTAATTAGGAAAATATTAGAATGTGCAGAAATGAACAAATTGACGTTGGCAATTAAGGAGAAAGAACAAACTGCATTTTATGCAATATGGAAATTATTGTCAGGGTTCCAAATAGCAACCAAAATTAAATCAGAGTCCAAGGCAAAGTATTGCTCAAAGTTCCAATTCATTAAGAGAGCCATGTTGGCACATCTGGGAAAACCCGAATCTGAAAGTTTCACAGTTTTCCCCACCCCATTGAAAGTTAATGATCTTGCCTCCACACCCACAACTCCATCACATGGTCCAATCTTCCACTGCCATGCTGGCAGTTCCACCCTTCCAGTTCCGGTCAGGTGCAGAGCTGTAGAGACAAAGGATGACCTTGGCCTTCTAGAAAGGAATTTTATTTTGGCTACATATCATTTAATTCCGTACCATCCACCCTCCCATTTTCCCACAATAGAAACTGCAAAGTAGAATAATAGTAAGTGTGGCAGGCCAAAGATCCCAAAGGAATATGGCTGCAGGCCTGACAATTATTTTATCAATGGTTAGAGAATATAAATTGAAGTTGGACATAGAAAATTAAAGAAGCGTAGAAAATATGTTAAGATAGAGATATAAATAATATAATTGTTAGTATTATGATGATGATGACTCTTCTGTTTAATGTAATAATTACTTTTTATTAGGAGGTATGTTAAGTGGAAAAAATGAACAGGTTCACTATGTTGAATTATTTAATATACTATAATTTGAAGATTAGATAATTAACATTAGTGTAAATGATGTAAATTTTGATAGTTATTGCACAGATATTTGTACCCAGATGACACACTGTTTAAGGAAAGATGGAACGATGATGATCATATTTTTTTTTAAAAAGAAAAACTAAAAAAAACCCACTTATGACAATTTTAGGACCCCCATGGACATTTGATTGACATTAAGATGCTTAACAACTTGTATATATTCATGAAGGTTGCAGTGTCCCAAGGTCATGTGATCACCTTTTGTGACCTTCTGACAAACAAAATCAATGGGAAAGCCAGAGATTCACTTAACAACGGGGTTACGACCCCGCCTCATCTCTGGCCAAGGAGCCCCTGTTGCCTCAGTCCATGGAACTTCTCTTCCCACCATCCATTGAGACTGAAACCTCATCCATTCCCGCAATTGGGATTTTTTTAAAATTCAGATATCTCCAGATCTTAGACTGGTCACTGGTTGTGTGACCCTCTATAATGAGCACTTCATAATGCGAAGTGCTGAAGGTTGGGAAAAATATTTCCCACACTGCAGACATTTTTTCCCCAGTGTGGATTCGTTGATGCATCACAAGAGAATATTTCCGTGAAAAACATATATACACACTCTGAACATTTGTGAGGTTTCTCTCCTGTACGGATTCGGCTGTGAACTCTTAAGGGAAAACGAATGAGCAAATGCTCTCCCACAGTCTAAACATGTGTAGTTTCTTCCTCTGTGTGACTTTCCACATGACTTCGAAAGGCTGATATGGAAATATAAAAGCTTCCACACTCATTGCATTGATATGGCTTCTCCCCTGTGTGGGTTTTATGATGCCTTACCAGGTGGTGTTTTCGGAAGAAACATTTCCCACACTCCTCACATCTGAATGCCTTCTCCCTGGTGTGGCTTCTCTCATGAACCTGGATCTCTCCTTGTGTAAGATAACTCTTCCCGCACTTTCCACATTTGAATATCTTCTCCCCCATGTGGCTTCTCTCATGAACCTGGACCTCTCGTTGTGTAAAATAACTTTTCCCACACTCCCCGCATCGATGGGCTTTCCCCCCCTCGTGCTTCTTCTGGTGTCTCCGAAGGTCAGAAGAATCCACAAATCGTCTCTCACATTCTGGGCATTCATAGGGTTTCTCTCCGGTGTGAATTCTCTGATGTCGCATCAGGGATGATTTCTGGATAAAACATTTCCCACATTCGTGGCACTTTTCGTTTTTCTCCCCTGTGTGTATTTTCAAATGACTGCGAAGAGATGAACCCCGGGTAAAACCATTCCCACATTCAAAGCACTTGTAAGGCTTTATTCCCAAATGAATCTTCTTATGACGCCAAAGACATGACTCCTGAGAATAGCTCTTCCCACATTCCCAGCACTTGTAAGTTTTCTCCTCTATGTGAATGCTCTCGTGCCTTCTGAGATAGGCTTTTTTACGGAAAAATTTCCCACATTCCAGACATTGATGAGGTTTCTCTCCAGTATGGATTTTCTGATGTGCACGAAGGTATGACTTTTGCCGAAAGCATAAGTCACATTCCTCACATTTATAGGGTTTTAGAGTTGGGGGGCTCCTGAGATCTTTGGAGTTTTTCCCAGAGAAAGATTTCTCACCCTCCAAACCTTGACTGGATCCACTTCCCACATGGACCTTCCTGTGGGTCAAAAGGAGGGAGTGGAGACTAAAAAATTTCCCACACTCTGAGCATTCATGGGTTCTTTTGTGATCTTTTGGGGTGCTGCTTGTGTCTGACGGGGGATCCCAGAGTTTCCCATCCTCCATGCTTTCTGGCGGCAGCGGCTTTTCTGAATTTCTACTATCTACTGATAGCAGATAGTATCTTGTGGGTACATCTTTGGCCACAGCTGTTTTCATGCTGGAAAGAAGAACAAAGGAATTGTATTTTATTTTGAGAAACACAGAGATTCACAAAAACTTACATTTGGAGGGGACCTTGAAGGTCTTCCAGTCTCGCCTCCTCCTCCAAAATGGGACATGGGTCCCCAGACACCTGAGACGAAACCTCCAGTTATTTTTGTCACCCCACACGCCTAGGAGGCAAACTCTTCTGCTGTTCCTTGACTCTTTTCTATTCCTCCTTGGTTCCTGTCCCTTGACACAGTGAAGAGGAAGCTCTGAATGTAGCTACAATTGGGACTCGAATCTTGGTCATTCACTGAAGCAGTCAGTAAATGAGCGGTCAGGTCTGAACAATCATAATCCTAAACTCCTGTTTGCGGATATGAAGTGATCTGATTGATGGGTTCTTAAGGGAGGAAGGCCCAGGATGTTGGGGGTGCTGAAAGGCCCAGGATGTTGGGGGTGCTGAAGGCCCAGGATGTTGGGGGTGCTGAAATAGGATGCAAAGCTGCAGCCACTCCTGGAAGTCTCAGTCGCTCCATCCCAGCCATGCAAAGACCCCTGACTTGACAGCAATGTTGGAGCTGGACCTAATGTGGAGGCCCTCAACACTTTCATCCAGCTGCCACTGACCCCAGGACTGGATTTCAGCCCAGCGTCCCAACTGCTAGTGTGAAATGCGGCTGTAATGCTGGGACTGGTTGCCTTTGCAGTCTTGTGCCATTCTCCAAGCTGCATGTTCCAGATTGTTTCCAAGCAACATCTCCCAAAGCATCTCCAAAGCTTCTCCAGGAGCCCCTCAACCAGCCTATGACTTGTGCCAAGACTCACATGGCCTCTCCTCCCACATAAGGCAACCCCAGATTGCTTACCCGGGACCTTGTCTGCTTAATGACCCGTGAAATTGCTTAACAGCCTGACATCAATACCTGGGAAGATCCTGGGAAAGATAATCAAGCAAGGGATCTGGGGAAGTCTAGAAACAAGCAAAGCTATTACTAGAATCTAACATGGATTGGTCAAAAACAGACCATGGGAGAGAAACCTTATTGCATTCTTTGACCAAGTGACAGAATTAATGGAACAGGAACATTCAGTGCAGACAATATACTTGGATTTCGGGAAGGAGTGTGACAAAGTAGACCCCGGCCTACTTCTTTGCAAGGTAGAAAAATGAGGGATTGAGAGCATCACCACCAAATGGATTTATGACTGGCTGACCAATAGCACTCAATGTGTAGACCCGAATGGAACTATATTTTACTTTCATTCAGCACCTTTGGAGCAAAAGCCAATTTTTCTACATTGCTCATTTTCCCACCAAAGATAAAAATGCTTATTTTCCCAATCAAGATGTCACCAAGATTTATTTACTCACTTTTAAATTTGCAGTGTCTCTAGGTTACTTGTTACACCTCTGGGTCAAGGCCAGGTATGACCGTAACCACTGACCGGTTTGATTTCTCCTTAATTGATTGGCCCTTTGTGCAGGAAGCTGCTTCTCCAACTGAACCAAGATTTCCAAATTCTCTAGAATGGAGTCATAGATAAAACTTTGTGGGTTGTGATCCCACAAAGCCCCTTTCTCCTCTTTGGAGTTCATGGAGACATCCTCATTGGTCTCCTGAAAAGAGAAATGAAAAAGCTCAAATGCTGAATGTTGTATAAATAGTCTATTAATGACTTGGAAGAGGGAGGAGAAAATGGAATTAATTGTTTATGATATAAATAATGGAGATAGGATCTAAAATTCAAGAAGATCTTGATAAGCCAACATGGAAGAAACCAGCAAGTTGGAAGCCCAGGAGGGACCAATGCATATGTGTAAGTAGAGAAACTCAAAGGACAGCGTTTCATTGTTCACCTTTTATATTGAGAAGAAAGAAAGAGGAACTCAATTCAATTTAAACTTTTCCTCCCTCCCAAACCTCCCCTCCCCATTGCAATGAGGTTAGTGTGAACAAAGGTTTTAAAGCTCAATTTTTCCAAACCTTCTGAAAGCGACCTCCCAAAAGCTCCTGCCCGGATCCACCCGGAGCCCCCCGGGAGTCTCGGACGGGCGAGGAGGGGGCAGATCCAGCCTAGGAACGGAGCCCCCTTTGTCCCCCTGGAGGGAAGGGAGGGAGCCTCTCCCTGCAAGCAACGCCAGAGCCGGATCTCCCCGAGGAAATCCCTGCAAACCTAAGAGCGGGATCCGCAACTCCCTCCCTCCTAGCGGGGAAAAGATCTCCAGGCTGGAGGGAGAGCAGCCCTACCTGACCCGAGCGGGATCCAGGAATCTCTCCCGAGGGATCCAGCGTCGAAGCGGGACACGCGGAGGGAAATGGAGATCCAGTAGGCGGATGGGATGGGATGGGGCGGGGCTTCTGCTCTCCTCCAGGCCTCCGCCCTCGCCTTGAATCTCCGCCCCTTCGACTTCTCTTCTCCTTGCCCCTCCGCCCCTCCCAGTTAGGACCACGTGTTCCGAATCCTCCTCGGATCCTTCGATAGATGCCCGTGTCGAGGGTTCTTCTGACCATGGGAAGAGTGCCCCTCTCTGTACAGGAGGCTGCCCAACCTGCTCCAGTGTCCTTGTGTAGGAGCTGCCTTGTTTCTTGCCTTGCAGTTGTTTCTTCACCTCTTACAGTGATCTGCAAGAGCTACTGGTGCAGAGTTTATATCATGAGAATTTAGATTGGGTGGGGGTCTCTGAAGACCCTGAGCCTGGGTGGGTCTTCTGCAAAGCCTCAGGCTCTTTGGGTGGGTCATCTCCAAATCCCCAGAGCCCCCAGGACAGGAAAGAGGAGAGTTTGGGGGAGCAGCACAGATCTCATGCTTGCTCCTATGGGGGCAATACCAGTATATACTGAGAGGGGAAAGAGGCCTGGGAACCCTGCTAGGCCTCTGCAGAGTAGAGTTTTTTCTTTATAATATTGATTTGTCTCCCACCTTTATTAGTTTTACACTCAAGGCAGTGAAGATACCCCACACATCTCTCTTCTTTTATTTTCCTCACAACGATCCTGCGAGGGGGGTCAGGCTGAGAGAGTGACCGGCCCCAGGTCTCCCCAGCTGGCTCTGATGGCCAAGGAGGGCCTGGACCTTCCTTTCTAGCCCCGGTTCATTCATTTGACCTCAGCTCCAGAATCGAGAGGGCAGCCTTTCCTGCACAGCTGAAGTTCCCTCCCTTCAAAAGGCAGCCCTCCCCCTCAGCCCGCTCTGCCACTTCATCTCATTTTCTGCTGAAAGAGGGTCCCGGGAGATTAGGGGAAGAAAAAAGCGAAGGAGAAATGACAAACTTCCGGGATCTTCATTCGGGTCTCTTTTGCCCAAAAAAACACCCCGGGATCCTGAACCACAGAAAGAGGGAGATTCCTTCACATGTGGGGTTGAGGGGCGGGAGCCGCTTCGTCCAGACGTTCAGTGCAGGGGAAACACGTGTTTCAAGGAAGGGACTCGCTTGTTTCTCCCGGGAAGCGGAGCTGCGTCTTTCCCGAGACAGCCGAGCGAAGGATTCCCCAGTGAAAAGGGAAGGCTGGGGGTGCTGTTGAAGGGGTAGAGTTTTCGGGAGGGGCGGGGGGGGCTCAGCGACCCCACATGATTAGGGGAGGGACTCTCCCACGCGGGAAATTTGTGCGTTTGTGTGTGTTAAGGTGCTCAAGGACTCCGCAGTCAGACGACTCAGAAACCCACCAAGTCTTCACGGGCTCTGGGGCTGCGCCTCCTCTTTTTTCATCCCATGAAACCCCACTCCACGCCTGATCGGTGGGGAGGGCAAAAAGAAGTCCACGCACTCCTCTGGCTCTGAAATGAACGCCCCCCTCGAGCTGCGCCCCCTCCCTAAAAACTGAACTCTCTCCTCCAGCGTTTGAAGACAAGAGACTCTGCCCGGAGACTGATGACGCTGCAGAAGGTAAGATTCCCATTGGTACTTTCGCTTTCGCGGCTACTCCCAATTCACAAGTTCAAGGAGAACGCTCCCTTCCCCCCAATCCAGACCCACCGATGCGACCTCTGGGGCTGGGGCCATCTGTGCCTTTCTCCCCTCTCTTTGGGAGCGCTTGTGGGGCAGCATCGATGGGCTCTGCTAGGATTCCCCCGATGTTGCTGCCGGGGGATGCTGGCCAGGATCCCTGGAAGCGAAGGAGGGAAGGAGACTCCCCGTAAGGAGGGGACTTGTCTGTGGGAGGAGCGGGGCTGAGAGGCGCCCTCAGTACTTGCGAGAGAAGGAGGAGGGAGAAAGATTCCCATTGGTACTTTCGCTTTCGCGGCTACTCCCAATTCCCAAATTCAAGGAGAACGCTCCCTGCCTTCCCCCCAATCCAGAGCCACCGATGCGGCCTCTGGGGCTGGGACTATCTGTGTCTTTCTCCCCTCTCTTTGAGGGGGCTTGTGGGGCAGCATCCATGGGCTCTACTGATTCTGCTGGTGGGGGCTCTGGCCCGGATCCCTGCAAGCGAAGGGGGAAAGGAGACCCCCGGTAAGAAGGGGGGTCGTCTGTGGGAGGAGAGGGGCCCTCGGTGCTCTTGGGGGAAGGAGGGAGGAGAAAGAGGCTGGGATGCCAGTAGTGGGAAAAGGGATCGAGGACAAGAGAGGCGGGATTCTGCAGGATCTCGGCGTAATCTCCGCCCCCCTCGCTCGTTGCCTTTCCCCCCGCAGGACGAAGAGGGAGTCCCACTCTTATTCCCTTGTTGTGGCCGAGGTGGGCACGGGTGGCGGAAAAGCCCCTGATGTGGATAAGAGGAAGCCGGACTCCTCTCCCGCCCCCTCTACCCGCCACCCGTGGCTGGGGAGGGAGTGGGACCTTCCGGACCCCGAAATAGAGCGTGAGCCCCAAATTTCCCTGCCTCGAAAGAGGAAGGAGACAGAAAGCGAAAGTGAAAGAGGAAAACTGGGGTCCTCCTGATTTTGCTTGTGAGGGCTCTGGCCCGGATCCCTGCAAGCGAAGGGGGACAGGAGACCTGAATCCCCAAATTCCACCAAAGGTATATGAAAAAGATGCTCTTTTTTTTTTGCAACTTCAGGTTTTTCTTCTGCGCCCCCCATTTTTTAAAGGTGCGTGAAGTTGAGCTTCAATTCCCTTCTTGGGGAGACTCTGAATTTGAGGAGGGGAGACCCAGAAAACTCTCCACCCAGTAATCCCCCATTGCTGAATCAGAACCTGGATGGGAAGTGGGAACTGAGGGAGAAGCATATTAGGGGGGGTTTCTAATAGCAGCCCCTTTCTCCCTCTTCCTTCCCACAGAAGTATTGAGGGCGCCTCGCAGCCCCGCTCCACCCCGACGAGCGCCCTCCTTACCGGGCGTCTCCTTCCCGACTTCGCTTCCAGGGATCCTGATCAGCATTTCCCGTAGCAACATCGGAGTTCAGTTTTGGGGAGGGGCGCAGCTCGGGTGGAGCTTTCGTTGCAGACCCGGAGGAGAGCGTGGGCTTCTTTTTTGCCCTCCCCACCGATCCGGAATGGAGTGGGGCTGCAGTCGCTGAAAAAAGAGGAGGCGCAGCGACCCCAAGCTTCCGACCCCAAAGCTTCTTTGGCCACTTTGAAGGGAGTTCCTCAATAGAAACACAGGGAACAAGGCAGCTCCTACACAAGGACACTGGAGCAGGAGAGGCAGCCTGTACATTCCGATGTACAGAGTGGGGCACTCTTCCCATGGTCAGAGGAGACCTCGACACAGACACCTATCGGAGGATTCGGAGCACGTGGTCCTAACTGGGAGGCGATATTGGAAGGAAGGGGCAAGGAGAGGAGGATCCTAAGGGGCGGGGCTACACGGCGGGGGGCGGAGCCCGAGAAGAGAGCAGAAGCCCCGCCCCATCCCCTCCCACCCCCCTACTGGATCTCCATTTCCCTCCGCGTGTCCCGTTTCGACGCTGGATCCCTCGGGAGAGATTCCTGGATCCTGCTCGGGTCAGGTAGGGCTGCTCTCCCTCCAGCCTGGAGATCTTTTCCCCGCCAGGAGGAAGGGAGCTGCGGATCCCGCTCTTCGGTTTGCAAAGTTTTCCTCGGGGAGATCCGGCTCTGGCGTTGCCTGCAGGGAGCGGCTCCCTCCCTTCCCTCCAGGGGGACAAAGGGGGCTCTGTCCCCGGGCTGGATCTGCCACCTCCCCGCCGGGCCAAAGCTCCCTGGGGGGCTCCGGGTGGATCCGGGAAGGAACTTTTTGGTAAGTTGCTTCAGAAGGTCCCTCTGTGGTCGGTCAGAGGACGAGGTCTCTGAGCAATCCTATCCAGCACGTGGAAAAATGGAGCTTTAAAACCTTTGTTGAGACTAATCCCATTGCAATAGGGAGGGGCAGGGTTTGGGAGGAAAGAAAAGTTTAAATAGAATTGAGTCCCTCCTTCTTTCTTCTCAATATGAAAAGTATGGGGAGGTCGCTTTCAGAAGGTTTGGAAAAATGGAGCTTTAAAAACTTTGTTGAGACTAACCTCATTGCAATTGGGAGGGGAGGGTTTAGGAGGGGGGAGTTTACATTGAATTGAGTCCCTCTTTCTTTCCTCTCAATGTAAAAGGTGAACAATGAAATCCTTTGCTTTTTTCGCTGACTTTGCTTTTGATTTTAAAAGCTGGGTATAGTCAGTAAAAAACAGTATTCTCCTCCTCCTTCCATGAAGGGGCTATGAAGTGGCAGCCCTTCTTGGTGGATTTTATACAAAGCACAAATTCTAAGGATGTGTGGGAAGTAGGTTCCACCACAAAATCGCGGAGGACAAAATTGCGCTCGACGAAAGCGCGCATTTGATGTCATCACAGCGCGATGAAAACATCGCGCTGTGATCGAAAAATGTAAAAATAAAGCTAAAACCTTACCCTAACCCCCCCAAACCTAACCCTAAACCTAACCCTTAACCTAACCCTAAACCTAACCGTTAACGTAACGCTAAACCTAACGCTAACCCTTAACTTAACGCTAAACCTAACGCTAACACTCTAAACCTAAACCTAACCCTTAACCTAACCCTAACCCTAACCCTTACCTTTATGTGAATCGGCTTGCTTTAATTTTAATTTTATTTCAATTTTTAATTTTTTTTGTCACGCTGTGATGACGTCACATGCGCGCTTTCGTCGAGCGCGATTTTGTCCTCCGCGCTTTTGACGGGTCACGTGGGAAGTGCACCCAAAAAGGACAGTGCCAGGAATCTCATAGCACCAGAAACCTCAGTAAAAAGTGCCAAGAAACTCAAGCCAGCCCTTCCCCCTTAAAGGAAACACCAGGCAGAAACACCTGCTGAAAGAAACCCCCAGAGCGGCCCTACTAATGGAGCTGACAATGGAAACACTTTAAGCCATTAAGATAAGGGACATCAGGCCAAAAATAACTCACCTGGAACTTCCTTTTTCCTGGCAGAATCAACCCCCCCCCCCCTTTGGGATTCATTTCTTTTCAGCCTCACTGCTACTTCCCAGCTGGGAAGGAACCAGGGAAATTATTTGTATCATAAACAATTAATTCCATTTTCTCCTCCCTCATCCGGGTCATTTATAGACTATTTGTACAACATTCAGCATCTCAGCCTCTTTCGTTTCTCTTTCCAGGAGATCAGTGAGGATGTCCTTGTGAACTCCAGAGAGGAGAAAGGGGCTTTGTGAGATCAGAATCCGCTGGGGCAACTGAGGCTTCCAGGAGTGGCTGCAGCTTTGCATCCTAGTTCAGCACCCCCAATTCATGAAGGGGGGGGGCTATTCCATGTCTCCAGGACCTCCCCCACCCCAGAGACTCCCCCACCTCCCTTGCCTCGGCCTTCCTCCACTTAAGAACCCATCAGATCACTTAATATGATCCCAAACAGGAGTTTGGGATTATGATTGTTCAGACCTGACCCCTCATCTACCAACTGCTTCACTGAGTGACCAAAATTCGAGTCCCAATTGTAGCCATGTTGGAGACTCACTACATTCAGTGCTTCCTTTTCACTGTGTCAAGGGGCAGGAACCAAGGAGGAAAAGATAAGAGGCAAGGAACAGCAGAAGAGTTTGCCTCCTAGGCGTGTGGGGTGACCAAAATAACTGGAGGTTTTGTCCCTGGTGTCCTGGGGACCCATGTCCCATTTTGGAGGGGGAGGCAAGACTGGAAGACCTTCAAGGTCCCCTCCAAATGTAAGTTTTTGTGATTCTCTATGTTTCTCAAAAGAAAATACAATTCATGTATTCTTCTTTCCAGCAGGAAAAGATGCTGTGAGCAAAGATTTACCCACGAGATAGTATCTGCTATTAATAGATAGTAGAAATTTGACAGAAGCCGCTGCCACCAGAAAGCATGGAGGATGGGAAATTCTGGGATCCCCCGTCAGACACAAGCACCACCCCAAAAGATCACAAAAGAACCCATGAATGTTCAGAGTGTGGGAAATCCTTTAGTCTCCAGTCCCTCCTTTCGATCCACAGGAAGGTCCATGTGGGAGGTGGATCCAGTCAAGGTTCAGAGGGTGAGAAATTGTTCTCTGGTAAAAACTCCAAAGATCTCAGGAGCCCCCCAACACTAAAACCGTTTAAATGTGAGGAATGTGACTTATGCTTTGGTCAAAAGTCATACCTTCATACACATCAGAAAATCCATAGAGGAAAGAAACCTCATCAATGTCTGGAATGTGGGAAATTTTTCCGTAAAAAAGCCCATCTCAGAGACCACAGTAGGATTCACACAGGGGAGAAACCTTACAAGTGTTGGGAATGTGGAAAGAGCTATTCTCAGGAGTCAGGTCTTCGGCGCCATAAGAAGATTCATTTGGGAATAAAGCCTTACAAATGTTTTGAGTGTGGGAATTGTTTCACCCGGAGTACATCGCTTCACAGTCATTGGAAAATACACACAGGGGAGAAAAACGAAAAGTGCCTCGAATGTGGGAAATGTTTTATCCAGAAATCAACTCTGGTGCGACATCAGAGAAGTCACACTAGAGAGAGACCCTATGAATGCCCAGAATGTGAGAAACGATTTGTGGATCCTTCTGATCTTCGGAGACACCAGGAGAGGCACAAGGGGGAGAAACCCTATCAATGTGTGGAGTGCGGGAAATGCTTCTTCCGAAAACACCACCTTGAAAGCCATCAGAGCATCCACACGAGAGAGAAGCCCTACAGATGCGTAGAATGTGGAAAAGGCTTTCGACTCGTGGGAGACCTTTCGATACATCATAAAACCCACACAGGGGAGACGCCATATCAATGCAACGAATGTGGAAGCTTTTATATTTCAATATCAGTCTTTAAAAGTCATGTAAAAATGCACACAGAGGAAAAAACTACAAATGTTTAGACTGTGGGAAAGTATTTGCTCATTCATTTTCCCTTAGAGTTCGCAGCCGAATCCGTACAGGAGGGAAACCTCACAAATGCTGAGTGTGATAAATGCTTTGTTTACGGAAAGATTCTTTTGATGCCTCAACGATTCCACACTGGGAAAAAAAAATCTGGAATGTGGGAAATGCTTTGCCCAACCTTGAGCACTTTGCAGGCACATCAGAAATCACGCAGGAGACTGGCATCACAAGTGTGTAGAGTGTGAGAAACCTTTTCATTGTAAATCAGAACTAAAAATGCACCAGAAAGTCCATAGCAGAGATAAATCTCTTCAGTTGTGAACAAGGCGGAAACTTTTTTTTTTCTTCAAAAATCGCACCTTACTGTTCATCAGCAATTTCACACAGTGACAGGAGGGAAATCCTACAATTGTTTGGTGTTGGGAGTGTGAGGATGTTTTGCTGACAAAGTTGCATTAGTAACTTACCATCATGATGACACAAAAGACCTACAAGTGTTTGGAGATTATATATAATGTTTTGCAGAGTACAGATAGTCCTCGAGTTATGCCCATAACTGGGAATGGATTTCCAGTCATAAATCAAGGCACCCAGGTGTTTTTGATAATTTTTACTAGAGCCGTGTTGATCAATGAGAACTGAAGATTCATAGACGAGAAAAATGGGATGGGCTTGAATGAAGATCCATCTGTTTGCTTTAAACAGCCAGATGCATCTTCATTCAAGCCTCACTCCATTTTTATGGGGTGATAAATATAGTAGTGAATCTGCTGGCTGAGGATGAAGAGGGAAACTTTATTTTTCCCATTATCTTTTTTGGAGAGGTTTATTTCTCTTTTCACCTTGTCTTTTTCATATATTCACTGACATATATTATGTTTCTTTGTTTGATCTCTGTATAACATCCTTAATAAAATTATTGTTCAAAATAATCAAGAGAACTGTTTTTAGGATATGGGCTGGGAGTTCAAAAAAAGTCAAGATGGCCGATAGATTGTGCCATGCTTTGCAGTCAAAGTCCTGCTGCTTTTTTAGCTTTATAGGTGATGCCCTTTAAAACAGCCGCCATCTTGATTCTTTTGACTCCATCTTCTCTAGATGGACACTGCTGACTTCCAGTATTGAATTAAAATAAGTTGATTTCAAATGAACTTTAGGGAAAATATCCTGGAGATTTGGATGGACTCCTGCTCCTAAAGGCAGATCATTGGTGGCTACCTACATGTGCCTGACACACTCATATGATTATTTTGCACCACATCTTACTTAGAACATATAGGTCACCGGAAGTACGACTTTGAATTATGTAATCGCAGTGGTTAAAATGCAGTACTGCAGGCTACTTCTGCCGACTGCCAGCAGCCTGCAATTTGACAGATCAAATCTCACCAGGCTCAAGATTGACTCAGCCTTCCATCCTTCCCAGTTCCATAAAATGGGGAAAAAAGCTGGAAACGATAACCCAGGTTCTAACACCGGCAAATCACCATTCCAAACAAGCCCTGATCCACTTTGGTAATGGGGCTCCTCGCACTTGGGGTTTCCACCTCTGATTTCCCACCTTGGCACCACATGGAAGGAAAGAGGAGCCCGTAAATCAAAGGGAGACGGAGCTGCTCTTCCTCCGGGCCATGATCGGGCCTTGAGGTGCGCCTCCTCCCCTCTTCTCCAGCGCCGCAAACCCACCAACCAACCACAGAGACCATCAAGCACCTCCCTACTCTCCATCAAACATCCCCCCAACAGTCTTTGCGCAACTCTGTCAGGGCCATCCGCAGAGCTTAAGCTTTCACACATGCACACACCCTGGAGCAAGAGGAGCAGCCCCACTTCCAATGTGCAGAGGGACACTCTTCCCATGGGCAGAGGCACCCTCGACACCGACGCCAATCGGAGGAACAGAAGTTTCAGAGCACGCACAGGCGGGGCTTCAAGGTGAGGGCGGAGTCCAAGGGGATAATATAATCCCCTGCCTCCCCTTCCCTCCCCCTCTCCAAAGCTGGACGTCTGGTTCCTGCCTCCAGTTCCGCTTCTTCTTTGGAGGGTCGGCACTGGATCCCCCTGGAGAGGCTTCTGGATCCCTCTCAGGTAAGGCTGTTCTCCCTCCAGTCCGCCCCTCCAGCTAGGAGATCTCCTCCACCCATAGCAGGAAGGGAACTGCGGACCCCGGTTTTTGGCTCGCAGGCTTTTCCTTGGGGTGATCCGGCTTCGGCGTTGCCTGCAGGGAGCGGCTCCCTCCCTTCCCTTTTCACACATGCTGTGCCCCATCTGACCTTTGAGTTTTCCTATTCACAACTATGCATTGGGCTCTGTTGGACTTCATCTTCATGGTTTCTTCCAATGCACTGACCAATCTCAGAGACCTTCAAGCACCCCCCCCCCAACTCTTGCAGTGCCTTTGCGCAATTCTTTCAGGGCTATCCGTAGAGCTTAAGCTTTCACACATGCACACACATATGCACACAATCACACAGACACATACTGGAGCAGGAAGGGCAGCCTCGCTTCCAGCCTGCAGACACTCTCCCCATGGTCAGAGAAACCTTTGTCAGGGACACACATCAGAGGAGGTTTTAGAGCATCTGATCCTGGCTGTGAGGGGAGGGGCAGAGGGGGAGGAGAAGAGGTGCTAAGGGGAGGGGATGAGAGGACGAGGTGGAGCCCAAGAGGAGTATATGAGCCCTGCCCCTCCTCTCTTGGCCCACTGGCTGGATCTCCACTAAATCCATGATTCCCGCTTCTTCCTTGGAGGATCCCTTGGGAGATGCTCCTGGGTCCTGCTGGGGGTAGGTGGGGCTACTCTCCCTCCAGCCTCCAGGCCACCATTCTAGCCAGATCTTCTCCCCACCAAGATGAAGTGTTCTGCTCTTCGGCTTGCCAGGGTTTTCCTCAGGGAGATCTGGCTCTGGCGTTGCATGCAGGGAGCAGCTCCCTCCCTTCCCTCCAGGGTTGCAGAGGGGGCTCTTTCCCCTGCCTGGATCTGCCCCCACCTCGCCCAGCCAAGGCTTCCTGTGTAAATGCGGGAAGGAGCTGTGGAGAGATTGCTGTCAGAAGGTCTCTCTGTGGTCTGTCAGAACACTAGGTCTCTGAGCTTGCGTATCGCACAAGTGCATTTGAAAATATAAAGCTTTAAAGCATTTGTTGAGATGTGTAATGTGGTTTTAATACGGACTGATCTCAATGCAATGGGGAGAGAAAGGTTGTGAGGGGAGTTTAAATTATTGAATTGAGCTAATTTTGTCTTAAGGTGGAAGAATTCCTCTTTCTTTCCTCTCAATATAAAAGATGAACAATGAAATCTTTTGCTCATAAGTGTTCTTCCTTGAGTGTTGTAGGCTTACTCGGGGCATGCAGTTAATTCCACGCTTAGGAATATTCAGATCAAGTTTATTATCAGGCATTCTTAATAGCAAAACTTACAGTTCGGTATTAAAATACTTCTGATTTTCCATCTGTCCCATCACATGGTGTAAAAAGATGATGATTTCACTCCCATGCTGAGCAGAGATACAAAACACTACTATTCTGGTTTACAAAGGCATTTAAATTGGCCGGCTATAAACTTTGCACGCAGGCAAAATGTCCCAGTGGCCAATCAGAAACATAGATGTGATCACATGTTATGGAACTACATTTCCCCTAAGGCAATCTCTGCCTACATTTCCCATGAAATGCATTCAGCCCGCCAAAGCCATTAATGCGGCCTGCACTGGATCACCAGGCTGCCCCGTCCACATCGCCCCACCCACCCTTTGGCTGAGTACAGGACTTACCTTCACAAGCCCCACGGCTGGAACTGAAACAATTTTGTCCTGCAGAGAGGTTCTGGAGGCAAGGGATTTGAAAAACAGACCACACAAACACCCCAGGAGGGGAAAAATGGGCCTATTTTGCCTGTTTTTGGCTGGCAAAATGCTTCTGGAGGTAGGGAGGATGAAAAATGGGATGCACACATCCCAAGAGGCCAAAAAACTGGTGAAAAGGGCCCATTTTTCACCTCCCCTGCCTCCAGAAGAGAGGGGGGAGGAGGGAAACAGGGAGAGACAGAGAGAGACAGAGGAAGAGAGAAAGAATCAGAGAGAGAGAGGGAGATTTCTCAAGCTCCTTGGAGCTGAGAAGTGATGAAAGTAAGGTGACCAGATTTTCAGATTGGTAAAGAGGGACACCATTGACCGGGGGGGGGGGGGGGGTCGTGTTTAAAAATTTTATATGGAGCAACAAAAATTTTCATAGAACGCAAAAATAGTATTGTAATATACCGTATTTATCGGCGTATAACACGCAGTTTTAAAACTAAAATTGTAAGCTGAAACCCTGCCTGCGTGTTATACGCCGATACTGCGCGTTATACGCCGGGTCCACTGTTCCCTCTAAGGTGCGCGGCCGCAAGAAACCCCCGCGCAGAGGTTTCTAACTCCCGCGCAGAGGTTTCTTTCAAAGCAAACGTGGGGAAGTCCTTTGCAGGCAGCTAGAACTGGCTGCCTGCAAAGGACCTTCCCAAACTTGTTTCAGCGGCAGCTCTCAGCCTGGCGGCAGCGTCACACAGACTGTGGAAGGAGGGGGAGGAGGAGGGAACTAAAGAGAGCTTTTACCGAGTCTGCGCCCCACAGCCAGGACTGTCCTTGCGCCCCTCAAGCCGCGTTTCTTCCCCGCAAAGCCCTTCGGGCAACCCGAGAGTTCCGCTTGACGCCAGAAGGGCTTTGCAGGAAGAAACGCGGCGTTTCTTCCTGCAAAGCCCTTCTGGCGCCAAAAGGAACTCTCGGGTTGCCCGAAGGGCTTTGCGGGGAAGAAACGCGGCTTGAGGGGCGCCAGGACAGTCCTGGCTGTGGGGCGCAGACTCGGTAAAAGCTCTCTTTAGTTCCCTCCTCCTCCTCCTCCTCCTCCTTCTTTCTGGAGCCCCTTCCTCAAAGATTTGGTACCAAAGCAATGGCGGTGAGGAAGTTGTGTCTTTTGGATTTTGCACTGTTGTCTTTTCAATGGTTCTCAGACTGGTTGAACCTTTAGCAGCTGGGGTGATATTCTTTACTGTTAAGGTTACAATTGGATGTGTTGGACGAATCTTAAAAGATGAAACTTTTATTAAAACGTTTGACTTAACTAAAAACGTCTTCCTTTTTCTTCTTCTTCTTAAATATGATTTATTTATTTATTTTTACTTCAGAAGTTTGATGACCGTTGTACAAACTAATCCAACCTAAATGTAGAGGAGGAGAAGAAGGGGGGGGGGATTTAAAAAGAGCAGAGGAAAAAGAAAGCATGAAGAAAACATAAAGAAAGGGATGGGAGGGAGGGAAGGAAGGCACTTTATGTTGAAACAGAAAATATTATATAAGGAAGAAAATGGAAATAACTTTTTGCTCAAAGAGGTGTTTTTTCATTTCATATTTGCCTTTTAAGAGGAGTTAATGTTATAATTCATGTTCTAATGTTATAAATTTTAATCCAACATTAAGTTCCGAGCTTCCAAGTCATTTATTTTTAATGAAAAAAAATTTTACTCAAATTTTTGTGTTAAAATGGGGGATGCGTGTTATACGCCGGTGCGTGTTATACGCCGATAAATACGGTATATATTTTTATTTCAACATAACTACAATTTACAAATATAATACATTTATTTACGTTTATATTTATTAAATATATTTACAAAAATTATGTACAGTATTATTTTATTCTTTGGCATATTTCTCACTTGAGTGAATTTTTTTTAGTAGATTGCTGTCGTTGTTTAAAAGGTCATGAAATTTTTCACAAGAATTTGTTAAATTATAATTCACACATAAAATGGCTTTCAAAGTTTCAACACTTGATTGTGATTTTTCTGATGTTTACACTTCATTTACCGTAGAAAAAACACGGTCAGTCGCAGCATTAGTTCCTGGTAAGGACAGCGCGTATTCCACCATTTTTAATGCATTATTGTATGGAATATGGTTTGTTTGAAAATGATGAAATATTTCTAACCATTTGTTCTCTATTGTGATTTTTGCTGATGCCCAAGATTCAACCTTTTCCTTATCAATATATATTTTTAATAATGATACCTCATCAAAAAGATTATTTTCAGAAATATTACTATTTGGGAAATTTTGATTAATATGATCGAATGAGTTTTGCACATCATTCCAATTAAGTTCTTGTTTTAATGCAACCCAATGAAAATGTTCAATATCATTGTACTGTACCGTCCACTCTTCTAAATAATCTACGCAGTTACTATAGAACTTTTGAATGTCATTGATGATCTCTGCATGATTTATTGCACCTTGTTCTTCTAGCTGGCTTATACTATTACGGATAGTTATGGGAATAAAAATATTTTCTAACCGCTCTTGATACTGAAATTTTAAATTATTAACTTCATTCGCTACTTCGATTACCGAAATTTTGTCACCTTCAATAAGTTTTATACTGTTTTGAAAAAGAGCTGCTTGATTGTGTACAAACTCTAGCCAAATTTTTGAAGATTCTTTTTCAAAAAACTCTTCTAAAACTCTAGGACATTTATCCTGTGATAGAAAGTAGGACTTCAAAGGATCGTATATTTTCAAAATTCTTTCGACAGCTGGCAAAAGAGCTAACCAGGGCGTTTTACTGCATCCAAGTATTTTCTGATATTCGACTTCCGGAGTTTCACAAAATTCTTTAAGCATTTCAACGCGCACAGTGTATGTATAGAAATAAGAATATATTTTAACAACAATATTTCCCACATCTACGGGCAACAAGTCAGCAGCTGTTTGAATAGCGTTATGTATTATCTGCACTGCACAACCAACACCAATAATGTTTTGATTAAGGTTTTTGTTTAATTTATAAAAAATATTATTTGTATCTCTTCTTGGTTTTCCTCCAAAATTTGTGTTCGTGTTGTCTCCACAATATGCAATTATTTTATGTTTTAAATTGTTTTTTTCCAAAATATTCATAATGGAACTGAAAATTATTTCGGAAGTTTCGCCGGGCAAAGAAACAAAATCTAAAATTCTAATTTGTATTCCAGTTTCCGAATCAAAAAATCTGATAGTGGTTGGAAATAACTTTATATCCTTATTAGATATATCAGAATATATGGATATAAAATTAATTTTTTCTAGATTTTTGTTTAATTCTGAAAATGTATATGGGGAAAGCACATTACACACAATTGCCTCGGATTTTGTTCTAGCACAGGCAAAATTTTTCTTGGCTAATTTCTTTTCTTCGTCTCCATAAGTTGTTTTCCCAAAAAATTCCTGTATTTTGGAGGAAGATGCAGCAGTATCTAAATATATTTTATGTTTCTGTGTGTCCAAGTGCTTTAAAATATCATTCTTCCCGCCGTGCAAAATAGAAAATTCACCATTACATTTCTCACATTTTACCATGTGATCGCTTTTGGTTTTTTTAAGAAAAGGAAATTCACTTCTTAGATCATCGTTGAATTTGCATCCTCTTTTCTTACTCATTATGTTAATAATCTAAAAAAAAAAAATTATACGATTTTATACGATATAAAATTCAACGAGGGTGAAACACACTAAATCTGGCAAAGCTGGCCTGCCCATAGAATAGCAGCCACTTTGAGACACATAAACCTGGTCTGAACATATTGCATCACAAAGAAATGTGATCACAAAGCAGCTCAGGCTGCTGTCGCTAAATGCCAGGTCTGTGGTACATAAAGCTCCTCTCGTCCGGGACTTAATTTTAGACGAGAGGGCAGACCTGGCATGTATTACTGAGACCTGGCTGGGCCCAGAGGGAGGAGTCCCCCTTGTAGAACTGTGCCCAGAAGGATTTCAGGTGCTGCACCAGCCGAGAGCCCAGGGAAGGGGTGGGGGTGTGGCCGTTGTTATCCGGGAGTCGTTAGCTCCTCGTAGGGTCCCTGCTCCGGAGCTTGTCGGGTGTGAGTCTCTGCTGATAAAGTTGGACCTCAAGGGTCAAGTGGGTCTGCTGTTAACGTACCTGCCTCCCAACAGCGTTGCAGCAGCCCTCCCCTCGCTCCTCGAGTCGGTAGCCGAGCTGGCAATTGAGTTCCCTAGGTTGATGGTCCTGGGGGACTTTAATTTGCCTTCGCTCGGTGAAAAACTCTGATGGGGCGCAGGAGTTCATGGCTTCCATGACAGCCATGGGCTTGACCCAAGTAATTCGGGGCCCAACCCATTCGGCAGGTCACACGCTTGACCTCGTATTCCTCTCGGAGCAGTGGATTTGTGACCTTGGTCTGAGGGGTAACGACATCATACCCCTGTCGTGGTCAGACCACTGCCTACTGAGGCTCGACTTCCGGAGACCAAACCCCCACTGTAGGGAGGAGGAACCGAACAGGTGGTTCCGCCCCAGGCGACTTATGGAACCGTTAAGGTTCCAGACAGAGCTTGGGGTCATTCCTGATACTTTCGCCCACAGTCCGGTAGAGACTCTGGTTGCCGCTTGGCATTCGGCGGCATCAGAGGCCCTCGACCGGATTGCGCCACTACGGCCCCTCCGAGGCGGCGGATCCCGGAGACCTCCTTGGTTCACCGAGGAACTCCGGGAGATGAAGCGCCGGAGGAGATGCCTAGAGCACCGATGGAGGTCCGATAAGTCCGAATCGAACCGAGCAATGGTAACCACCTGCACCAAGGAATACACCAGGGCACTTAGGGCAGCGAAAAGATCTCACATAGCCACCTTGGTTGCGTCCGCTGAGTCCCGCCCAGCCGCCTTGTTTAGGATAACCCGCTCCCTATTAAATAAAAGGGAAGCGGGGGAACCCTTGCAGGGCAGAGCTGAGGATTATGCCCAATTCTTAGCGGACAAAATTGCTCGGTTTCGGTCGGACTTGGACTCCATCCCCGCAGTTCCAGCCGAGGCACAAGAGGATCAGGTGGAACATCTCTGGGTTGAGTTTCAGGATGTTACCCCCGGGGATGTGGACAAGGCCATGAGGGCTGTAAGTGCCTCCACCTGTGTACTGGACCCGTGTCCCTCATGGCTGGTTACTAACAGCAGTGAGGTGACACGAGGCTGGATCCAGGCGGTTGTGACCGCCTCTCTTCGGGAGGGGAACTTCCCCGCCGCACTGAAAGCGGCGGTGGTGAGACCCCTCCTAAAGAAGCCATCTCTGGATCCAGCTGTTCTTAATAACTATCGCCCAGTCTCCAACCTTCCCTTCCTTGGGAAGGTTGTTGAGAAGGTGGTGGCCTTCCAGCTCCAACGGTCCTTGGAGGAAGCAAACTATCTCGACCCCTTCCAGTCAGGCTTCAGACCCGGTTACAGCACTGAAACCGCTTTGGTCGCATTGACCGATGATCTCTGGAGGGCCAGAGATGGAGGACATTCCTCCATCCTGGTCCTCCTTGACCTCTCAGCGGCTTTCGATACCATCGACCATGGTATCCTTCTGCGACGACTGCGGGAGGTGGGAGTGGGAGGCACCGTGTTGCGGTGGTTCTCCTCCTACCTCTCGGACAGGTCGCAGTCGGTGTTAGTGGGGGGGCAGAGATCGTCCCCTAGGCCCCTAACTTATGGGGTGCCTCAGGGCTCGGTCTTATCCCCCCTACTATTCAACATCTACATGAAACCGCTGGGAGAGATCATCCGCAGGCACGGGATCAGATACCATCAATATGCGGACGATACTCAACTGTATCTGTCCGCCCCGTGCCAACTCAATGAAGCGGCAGACGTGATGAACCGAGGCCTTGAAGCCGTTATGGACTGGATGAGGGTTAACAAGCTTGTGCTCAACCCAGAAAAGACCGAGTGGCTGTTGTGTTTCCCTCCCAAAGATTCCACCAATATTCCATCTCTCAGGCTGGGGGGTCAAATTCTATACCCCTCAGAGAGGGTTCGCAACTTGGGAGTCCTCCTGGACCCACAGCTATCGTTTGACCACCACTTGACGGCTGTGACCAGGGGGGCATTCGCCCAGGTTCGCCTGGTGCGCCAGTTGCGGCCCTACCTGAATCGGGAGGCTCTCACAACAGTCACTCGGGCCCTTGTGACCTCTAGGCTGGAATACTGCAATGTGCTCTACATGGGGCTGCCCTTGAAGAGCATCCGGCGACTTCAGCTAGTACAGAACGCGGCCGCGCGAGTGATTGTGGGTGCACCTCGGTTCACCCACATAACACCTATCCTCCGCGAGCTGCGCTGGCTGCCTGTTGGTCTCCGGATGCGCTTCAAGGTGTTATTAGTCACCCATAAAGCCCTACATGGTAGTGGATCCGGATACTTGAGAGACCGCCTCCTGCCAATTACCTCCCTGCGACCAATAAGATCACATAGATTAGGCCTCCTCCGTATTCCATCGGCCAGCCAGTGCCGGCTGGCAACTACAAGGAGGAGGGCCTTCTCAGTAGTAGCCCCGACCCTTTGGAACGAGCTCCCCGTGGAGATTCGTACCCTCTCCACCGTCCAGGCCTTCCGCACAGCCCTTAAGAACTGGCTAGCCCGTCAGGCCTGGGGATAAGGATAGCCGCCCCTCCCGAATGATGAGTGTATGTTGCTTACCATTTTATTATATGTCACTATGTCAATGTCTGTATTCCCCCTCCCTGATTTTATGTGAGCCGCCCTGAGTCCCCTTAGGGAAAAGGGCGGCCTACAAATATTAATAAAATCAAATCAAAAAAAATCAAAACATTTGCAAAAAGGAACATTTCTTGTAGTAAATATATTTTATAAACAATTAATAAATAAAATTCCCCCAAAAATAATTAAAAAAGATTTTCTATAAATAAAAGAAATCCTTAAAAACCGTTGTTAAGTATTACACCAGCAATAATTTACACTGTAACCATTTCAAACTATTCCACACAGAATAAATTGAAGTACAACTATTTTTAAAAATTCTATACTCAATACTTTGAAATGTAATGTGCATAGAATTTTTAAAAATAGCTGTACTTCAATTTATTCTGTGTGGATTCTTTTTTTAAATTGTCTTAGACTATTTAAGAAAAGATTCTATCCAAAATAAATTAAAATAAACCATTTTTAAAAATGCTATGCACAATATAGAATTTTTAAAAATGGTTTATTTTAATTTATTTTGGATAGAATCTTTTTTAAATTGTCTAAGACAATTTAAAAAAAGAATCCACACAGAATAAAACTATTTTAAAAAATCCTATGCACAATAAATAAAATATTATTTTAAAATACATTAAAAAAATAAAAGAAAAAAACCCGGGTCACTTACCAGTAGACAAAATCAGCAGAACTCCGATGCGATGGATCCTTGCAGCGATGGATGGAAGCAACAGGGAGCAGGCAGGTAGAGAGGCAACACGAACAGGTAAGACACTGAACTGGACTGTGGAGGGACAACAAGGCTAGGATCACTAAGCAGGTCCGGAGAGGGGGGCCGGGGGGGGGGGGAAGCTAGACCGCTTTCGCCGCCAGCCAGCAGTTTTTGCGAAAGCTAGGCTGCGGCGGGTAATGCCTTCCCTTGCGAAAACTAGGCCGCAGCTGTTGCAGTATGATGCATAGCTATGCTGGAACACTATACAATAGCAGTAATCATTTACCATAAGACCAGAGGTCACAAACTGTTAACTCTCAGTACTAAGTAGGTCAGAGGTGACAACTGGTTAACTCTCAGCATTAACTAGGGGTCAGAAGTTTGCATGCTGACTTTGCAATATCAACTAGAGGTCAGAAGTTTGCATGCTGGTAAAAGATTTATTTGCTGACTATGGGCATTCTTTAGGTTCAGAGGTCTACATGGAAGTATAAATGAGTTACCATATACCATAGACTTGTACAACCATGATTGGTCCACATAGACCATGTGACTCCACTCTTTCCTTGTGTATGCTCAATAAAAGAGGCCTCCGGATTCTATTCCGTGTTGGCTCATCCCGAGAAAGACCTGCCTCCGAGTCTTCCTTCATCATTGGCTTCATGAATGACCCGCGGAGAAATCGCACACAGCGGTTACTGCCAGCCCGCGGCCTCGCTATGGAAGGCCTTCCCTTGCTAAAGCTAGGCCGCCGCCGCCCCCCCGAAGCCTCCTGAGTCCCGCCGCCAGGGCTTAGTTGCTTACCTGAGGGGGAGGCAGCAAGCTCCTGGAAGGCGAAGTCGAAATGGTGGTCAGACTCAAGCTTTGGATGTTTTAGTGGCAGTGTTTATAACCTGGAAGAATGGCGCAACATGAAGAAGAAAACAATTAACATTGCAAATGATTATGTTTGAAATTCAAAAAGTATAGATAAGTACAAAAAACATTGAAAGGAGGATGGAGAACACAGAACAAATAACAGAAAAAATAGAGGGAAGAGTGAAAATACTTATAAAATGATGAAATTTGAGGATAGAGTTCAAAAAAAATGAAGAAAAATATGAACAAAGTAATAACAAAATTGTTGAAATTGGCAGCAAACCGAACGTGGTTGGAAACGACAGGAGTGGAATGTTGAAAGGAGACGTTAACGAACTGGAACCCTATCTCAAACCTCAAAACATGGAAGAGGAAAAGGCAGAAACAATGAGAGAAATTCTGGCAGAAGCACCGGTGATAACTAAAGGCAAGCAGATGGAAGGAACAGATGGAGGGTTTTGAGTCTTTACAAGATACGCAAGGAACAACAAGGTGCCAAGAGAATTTCACATAAGACTTATCAAGAAAACAATTAGAATACAAATACCATAAATGGCAAGAGATATAAGACTGTACTACTACTGGAAGGATACAGGAAGATGAAATGAAATATTAGAATAAAAATTAAGTTAAACTTAGTTAAATTTAGAATATTATGTATAAAATAAAGTAATAATAGTTATTGCTAAATAAATGATTAATAATAATAATACATACTGTATATACTCGAGTATAAGCCTAGTTTTTCAGCCCACTTTTTGGGCTGAAAAAAGCCGCCTCGGCTTATACTCGAGTCAGTGAAAAATTTGCCCGAAATGGAGGAGAAAAAGGGGCGGGGCCATGCCGCTGGGTGACACTCGTGAATGGCCCAGTGCCCCTGTGAGTTTCCCCTCCCTCTGTGTCAGTTTGCCGCGCAGCGCGCACCGCACCATCCCCCCTCCTCACGTTCTAATGTAATGCAGGGCTGTCTTACGATTCCCCTTCCTCCCCCTCCTGCCGCTCTGCAACGATGTCCCACCTCCTCCTTGTTATGGCAAGCAGCCACATAGCGATGTCCCACCTCCTCTGGTACAGTGATCCAATGATAGGAATCACTGTGCCGTGTGTCATAGGAGGCGGGACATCGCTCCCGCGGCTGCACGGGACATCATCATCACAGCGGGACATCAGCATCATGAGGTGAGTGAAGTATTTCATTGAATACACCGCTAGTTTACTGTTTTTCTTTGAAATAAATATTCAAAAACATTATTGGTATCTATTTTTATTTTTGAAATTTACCGGTAGCTGCTGCATTTCCCACCTTAGGCTTATACTCGAGTCAATAACTTTTCCAGTTTTTTGTGGTAAAATTAGGTGCCTCGGCTTATATTCGGGTCGGCCTATACTCGAGTATATACGGTATATATATAATTGATTGATAGATATGAAATTTTATATAAATTATAGGTGAGAACTATGGAGAGGATGTTTAAAAGCTTTGTTATAAAAGATAAATAATTCTATGTAAAATAGAATATGAAGATGTAATACTATTAGATGATTTCAGGATGATGTAAATGCCATAATATAATTTTATCTTAAATTTAGAATATTTTACATAAAAGGATGTAATAATAGCTATAGTCAAATGAAAGTTTAATAACTATAACGATTGTATACATATATATTAGAATGGATATGAGTCTTTATGTAAATTGCAAGTGAAGACTATTGTGAGAAAACACAAAATCGACACACTGTAAGTAATTGGAAGATTTTTATTTTGTGTGTGTTTATGTCTGTTTGTTTTATGTTTGTCTAAAAATAAAGTTTTTTTTTTTAAAAAACTTCCTTAGGTTTTCTCCTTCGTAAAACACTCAACAAAAAGGGGCTGCCCCATTCCAGCAAAAATAGATAAATAAAAGGAAAATGTTGTTTTTGAGACTCCACACAGCTTTTGAAAGCGGAAGTAAGGTTTTCCTCGGGGAGGAAAGTATTTGCATAAAATCCAATGGTTTAATGTATTAATAGAAATGGATTCGGAAACAGTTAGTTAAAGACTGTATGATAAAGTGGGCACAAAATTTTGAAGAACCAATAATGTTGGATACATAGGAAAAGATTTGGGTAACAAATGTAAAATTTACACAAGCTCAAAATTTGAGAGAAAACTTTTACAAGATGTTTTATAGATGGCATTAAGATCCTTAAAAACTGGCCTCTATGTATCCGAATTTACAACCCAAATGTTGGAGATGTGATTGTCTCAATGCTACATACTATCATATATGGTGTTCTTGTAAAAAGGTAAAAGCATTTTGGATAAAAATATGGTGGATTATGCAAAATGTTCTTTAAAAAAGGATAAAGTTTACCCCTCAGTTATTCTTGTTAGGTATAATCACTGATTGTACAGTTATAGAGACTAACTTGATTTTGCATTTAATAACGGCAGCAAGACTGTTGGTGGCGTAATACTGGAAGAAGGAAGATTTGCCTACTATTCAAGAATGGACATTAAAAATAACAAACCTAGCAGAGATGGCTAAAATATCAGCATATCTCAAGGATCACTCAAATGAGAGATATAAACTGGAGTGCAGAAGATGGATTGACTATACTCAAAATAAATATGGGAGTAAGAAATTCCAGATAGTTTATGACTGAAGAAACAAGGAATGATATAATCTGTTTAGAGTTAGCCTAGCAAAGAGGAGTTAAATTAAAGCTCAAATGGAAGATGATATTAACTTTCTTTTTTTAAAAAAGTTTATCTTAGAATATCTTTGTTAAAGAATTTTACCCTGTATTGGTTCTGGGAAGTCGGGGGGGGGGGGGGGAGGTAAATATTTGTAAAAGTTTTGTTTTTAAAATTTTCAATTAAAAAAAAAAAGCCATTGGTTTCCTTGCTCGCCTTTTAGACGGAGCAGAAAAAAGAGGATCTCAGGTGGGCTAAGACAACCTGAGCTCAATTTGGTGGATTTAAACCTTTCCTTTCCCCCAAACTCTCCCCACCCCATTGAAACGAGGTCGGGGCGTTTTAATGCCACACTACGAATCTCAAGAAATGCTCCAAAGCTCCGTTTCCTCCGTTCCTGCAACGGGCCTTCCGAGATATGCAATGCTCAGAGACCTCGCGCTCCGACGGACCACAGAGATCTTCTGAAAGCAACCTCCCCCGAAGCTCCTTCACGGATTCCCCCAGGATAGCCTTGCCCGGGCAAGGTGGGGGCAGATCCAGGCGTGGACGGAGCCCCCTTTGTCCCCCTGGAGGGAAGGGAGGGATCCGCTCCCTGCAGGCAACGCCGGAGCCAGATCCCCCTAAAGAAAAGCCTGCGAGCCGAAGAGCGGGATCCGCAGCTCCCCTCCTCCTGGGGGGCAGGAGATCTCCTGGCTGGAGGGAGAACAGCCTTACCTGAGTGGGATCCAGAAGCCTCTTCCGGGGGATCCAGCGCCGACCCTCCAAGCAAGAAGCAGAACACGTGGCAGGAACCGGATGTTCAGCTTGGGAGGGGGGGGGCAAGGCGATGAGGCGGGTAATATTATCCCCTCGAGCCCCGCCCCTCGCCTCTCAGCCCCGCCCCTTGGCCTCCGCCTCTTCTTCTCCCTTCGCCCCTCCCCTCTAATCTCCCTTTCCATCCTGGGCCACGTTCTCCGAAGCTTCTTCCAGACTCTGTGTGTTTGTGATATTGTGTGTAGTAGCCAAAACTGGGCCATTAAGCTAAGCGGGAACTTTTCAAGATGTTCACAAAGAAACTCTTTTTTTTAAAGTGCTTGGCCATTTGCCAAGAAATATCCCAGAAAGGATCTGGTTGAGGAAGGCAGGAAGAGAGGCCAAAAGAGAGATTCCCCCTTTTCGGTTTATTTTATGTTAAGGAAAACTCGGTTCAAAGGGCCAGGAAGTCCCAGCCATCTTCTGTCGCCTTTTTTCCTTCCTGCTAGAAAACTGGGTTGGTGATCCCAACTAACTGGATAGTAAATGCTTAATTTTACTCTCAGTGATCATTAAGTCTTACACAGATCTGTAGTAGCCTCTGGTGTAGAGGTTACATGATGATCCTCCATGATGAGACATTAAATCGATTTTGGGGGTGTCTCTGAAGACTATGAACCTGGGTGAGTTTCCTGCAACCTCACCCTCTTTGGGTTGATCATCTCCAATCGGCAGAGCCCCTGGGACAGGAAGGAGTGGAGTTTTGGGGAGCAGCCCTGATCTCTTGCTTGTTCTCATTGGGCCACTACAAGCACAGGTAGTCCTCGACTTGCAACAACTTCATTTAGTGTCCTTTCAAGGTTGCAATTGCCCTGAAAAAAAGTGACTTATGACTGTTTATCACACTTGTGACCATTTCAGGAGCCCCATGAACACGTGATTGACATTAAGATGCTTAACAACTTGTTTCTATTGATGAAGGTTGCAGTGTCCCAGTGTCATCAACTTTTGTGACCTTCTGACAAGCAAAATCAATGGGAAAGCCAGAGATTCACTTAACAACGGTATTGCTGCCCCACCTTATGTCTGGCCAAAGAGCCCGTTATCTCAGTCCATGGAGCTTCTCTTCCCACTGTGGGAAGTTACCATCCAGCCCTCTCCCAGAAAAATGAAATATCCTAGGAAATATTGAAAAGGCAGAATATTTCTCTGGATTTGATTTTGATTTGATTTGATTTTATTAATATTTGTAGGCCGCCCTTTTCCCTAAGGGGACTCAGGGCGGCTCACATAAAATCAGGGAGGGGGAATACAGACATTGACATAGTGACATATAATAAAATGGTAAGCAACATACACTCATCATTCGGGAGGGGCGGCTATCCTTATCCCCAGGCCTGACGGGCTAGCCAGTTCTTAAGGGCTGTGCGGAAGGCCTGGACGGTGGAGAGGGTACGAATCTCCACGGGGAGCTCGTTCCAAAGGGTCGGGGCTACTACTGAGAAGGCCCTCCTCCTTGTAGTTGCCAGCCGGCACTGGCTGGCCGATGGAATACGGAGGAGGCCTAATCTATGTGATCTTATTGGTCGCAGGGAGGTAATTGGCAGGAGGCGGTCTCTCAAGTATCCGGATCCACTACCATGTAGGGCTTTATGGGTGACTAATAACACCTTGAAGCGCATCCGGAGACCAACAGGCAGCCAGCGCAGCTCGCGGAGGATAGGTGTTATGTGGGTGAACCGAGGTGCACCCACAATCACTCGCGCGGCCGCGTTCTGTACTAGCTGAAGTCGCCGGATGCTCTTCAAGGGCAGCCCCATGTAGAGCACATTGCAGTATTCCAGCCTAGAGGTCACAAGGGCCCGAGTGACTGTTGTGAGAGCCTCCCGATTCAGGTAGGGCCGCAACTGGCGCACCAGGCGAACCTGGGCGAATGCCCCCCTGGTCACAGCCGTCAAGTGGTGGTCAAACGATAGCTGTGGGTCCAGGAGGACTCCCAAGTTGCGAACCCTCTCTGAGGGGTATAGAATTTGACCCCCCAGCCTGAGAGATGGAATATTGGTGGAATCTTTGGGAGGGAAACACAACAGCCACTCGGTCTTTTCTGGGTTGAGCACAAGCTTGTTAACCCTCATCCAGTCCATAACGGCTTCAAGGCCTCGGTTCATCACGTCTGCCGCTTCATTGAGTTGGCACGGGGCGGACAGATACAGTTGAGTATCGTCCGCATATTGATGGTATCTGATCCCGTGCCTGCGGATGATCTCTCCCAGCGGTTTCATGTAGATGTTGAATAGTAGGGGGGATAAGACCGAGCCCTGAGGCACCCCATAAGTTAGGGGCCTAGGGGACGATCTCTGCCCCCCCACTAACACCGACTGCGACCTGTCCGAGAGGTAGGAGGAGAACCACCGCAACACGGTGCCTCCCACTCCCACCTCCCGCAGTCGTCGCAGAAGGATACCATGGTCGATGGTATCGAAAGCCGCTGAGAGGTCAAGGAGGACCAGGATGGAGGAATGTCCTCCATCTCTGGCCCTCCAGAGATCATCGGTCAATGCGACCAAAGCGGTTTCAGTGCTGTAACCGGGTCTGAAGCCTGACTGGAAGGGGTCGAGATAGTTTGCTTCCTCCAAGGACCGTTGGAGCTGGAAGGCCACCACCTTCTCAACAACCTTCCCAAGAAAGGGAAGGTTGGAGACTGGGCGATAGTTATTAAGAACAGCTGGATCCAGAGATGGCTTCTTTAGGAGGGGTCTGAAAATGGATGTGAAAAGAAACATGTTTCAAAAGACAGAATAGTTGCCTACAGCTTTCTGCCCATCCCCAGCTAATGGGCCATTAAGATGGCCAGGCCAGCCCACTTTACATAATAAAGACTTCTCCTAGCTGCAGCTGTAGGGGGAAGGGATATTACTCAACTGACCACAAGGCAACTGAGAACTCATCACAGTCTAGAGAGTAGCCCCCTGCATGGCACCATGGGAGTCTGACAACCAGTCAGAATACATTTCTTACACAGGAACAGGAAACAGAGAGGTGGGACTGAACAGGGTATAAAAGCCTAGCAAGCCCCTTCCTCAGCCCTTCTCTCTTCTTCTCCATCAACATTGAAGCATGTAATCACCTTTTCTGGTCAGGGCTCAAGCCATGTGGCCCTGTCCAACAATAAACCATCTTTCCAAGCAGCCTCCATGTCTCCAGTGTCTTCTTCCCCACTTGGAGTTGAACCCAGAAGGACATTTCTTTCAACACCACCATCCATTGAGACTGAAACCTCATCCATTCCTGGGCTGGTTGGTCAAAGGAGAGATCTCCTAGGAGCATGGAGCCTTTGGCTTTCTACAGCCTTCACCCACGACCTCCATATCTAACCCTCAGGAGGGAGGCAGGTGGGAAAGGCCTTTGACTGCCTCTTAATAAAGGCAGCTTCTCTGGGGGGACATCTGGCCTGTGTTTCATTTCTGATACAGTTGAAACCAACCTTTAAGCTGCACTTCAAGTGCCGGTGAGTCCCAGCAATTTACAGCTGGCTTTTCTGGCAGCTGCTTGAAGACTTTGTTAGAGGTGTTCTCTCTTAAGTGAATGGTAAACATTTTATTTTAACCCTTGGGATTTTTTTAAAATTCAGGTATCTTCAGGTCTTAGACTGGTCTATAACAGCCACTAGTATAGTATATAGTGTAGATTTCTCCGTGGGTCGCCCATGAGGCCAATGATGAAAGAAGGCAGGTCTCTCGGGATGGGCCGACATGGGATAGAATCCGGAGGCCTCTTTTATTGAGCATACACAAGGAAAGGGCGGATTCACATGGTCTATGTGGACCAATCATGGTTGTACAAGTCTATGGTATATGGTAACTCATTTACTTCCATGTAGACCTAAAGAATACCCATAGTCAGCAAATAAATCTTTTACCAGCATGCAAACTTCTAATCCTTAATTAATGTTTGAGAGTTAATCAGTTGTAACCCCTGATTTAATTAACGAATTCCCTGATTTAATCAACGCTTCTGTGATTGCTGATCTATTTAGTGTTAAGGGTTAAACAGTTGGTCTTACTGATCCAATCATATGGTTAATCATTACTTCTGTATGTGTTTCAGCATAGCTAACGTATATCGCAACAATATAGTATACTCAGATCACATGCTTCAATGTTGGTGGAGAAGAGAAGCAGAGTCCCTGGTTTTATGCCCTCTCTGGCCTTTGATCTTCAGCTTGTATTCTGATTGGTTGTCAGACTCCCAGGGAGCCATGCAGGGGAAACTCTCTAGGCTGCGTTTTGAATCTAGGTTTGGTTGAGTTCTCAGATGCCATGTGGGGAGTTGGGTAAAAGGCCAGTATTATCATGCCTTAATCCCATCACCTTGGAGCTGAAGAGGGAGAACTCTTTATTATGTAAAGGGACTGGCTTGGCCTTCTTAATGGCCCATTGACAAAGTGGGTGGGGGCAGGAAACTACAGGGAGCTATTCTCTCTTAAAACATGTTTCTTCCTTTTCACATCCAGAGAAATATTCTGCCTTTTCAATAATTCCTAGAATATTAAATATTTTTCTGGGAGAGAGCTGGGTGATAACTTCCTACACTACCAAAAAAGGCAGATGTATTTTGCCTCTCCTTACTAGCACTTCAAACTGAGTTCCTCAACAGAAAGACCTAAAAAGAGATCTCTCTCACTGGCCCCATACAAGCGCAACACACGCACACACAGAGACACAGACACGGCCCCCCTTTCAGCGTGCAGAGGGACACTCTTTCCATGGGCAGAGGAACCCCAGACACGGATGCCCAGCGGAGGAATAAGGAGTCAAGGCTCTGGAGGCAGGGAGGGGCGGAGTTGGGGCTGCCAAGGGGCGGATCCCTCGAGAGAGAAGAAGCCCCGCCTCCGTCTCTCCCCTCCCTCGGCCTGGATCTCCGCTTCCCAATGCGAGTCCCGCTTCTTCCTTGGAGGATCGGCGTTGGATCCCTCGGGAGAGGCTCCCGGATCCCGCTCGGGGCAGGTGGGGCTGCTCTCCCTCCAAGCCGCCCCTCCTGCCAGGAGATCCTCCCCCCGCCGGGAGGAAGGGAGCTGCGGATCCCGCTCTTCGGCTCGCCGGCTTTTCCTCGGGGAGATCCGGCTCCATTGTTGCCTGCAGAGAGCGGATCCCTCCCTTCCCTCCAGTGGGACAGAGGGGGCTCCGTCCCTGGGCTGCATCTGCCCCCTCCTCGCACGGCTTAGGCTTCTCGGGGGGGTGGGGATACGGGGGGATAAGTGAAGCAGCTTTTGGGGAGGTCGCTTTCAGAAGGTCTCTCTGTGGTCCGTTTGAACAGGAAGCCTCTGAACCTCCGTTTCCTTCAAGTGCAGTTGCAAAAATGGAGTAAAAGGAGCCTTAAAAGGTGTTTTGCGATATGCAATGTGCAATTAACCCAGACTGAGCTCATTGCAGTGGGGAGGCTGGGATCTGGCAGTTCCTCCTTGGTGGATCTTTTGGAAAGCACAAATTTTCAGGAAGTCTTGTGAGCAGCTGATAGAAGAAGCTGATGGCCAGAAGGTTGCCTTACATAATTGTAAATATTTTCCAAAATCTCTGTCCAAAGTAGCTGTAGGTCCCAGGATGTCTGGAATTCTTATGGCCTTGCAGCCTCCAAAAAGAGCAGGAAAGAGGAGCCCTTTTCTGATCTCTCTCACCTTCCTTTGAGTTTTCCTACTCACAACTATGCATTGGTCCCTCTTGGGCTTCATCCTGCTGGTTTCTTCCATTTTGTAACCTCCACAAACAACCCTATTTTTCCCTTCCTCATCCAGGTCGTTTATAGATTAACTCTAGAGAAAAGAAGGACGTTATTGGATCAGAAACCACAAAATTTTGGCCAGGACTCTGTTTTAGAAAATTAAGAGATTGTGTCCCGGTTTGAGAAGCAGCTTCCTATACAAAGGACCAATCAATTAAGGAGAAATCAAACTGGTCAGCAGTCAGGGGTCATCCCGGGCCTTGACTGAGAGGGGTAACAAGTGGCCCAGAGACCTCTTGAAGGTGAGTCAATGAAACTTGGTTTGGAAAATATGTTTTTAAAAAATCTTTATGTGGCAATGCAATGAAATTGGGCTTTTCTACCAAGGTGCAGAGTGAAGGCATAATTTGTTTATATTAGTTATAAGAAGGCACTCTCGGGCAGGTTGGAGCTGGACCCTGGGACGAAGGCTACGGAGTAGGGGAGTCGCATCGGCTGCGTGGATGCAGCCCTGAAGCCCAAAGAGGCTGCCAAGGGACTCAAGTGGAGGTGGGGCTGTGCCTGCCCAACTTTCATCCTGTCCCTTTATGGGGAAATGTTCTCTCAGCCCAAACTGGGTCTTGTTTCAACGATACAATTTTAGCTATGAGGTGTGCAGATTGTTCCTGTTTAGGCCTTGTCCCATAATGCACTTGGGGTTACAGTTTAGTAAGCTGAAGCACTTAGGCCTTCTCCTAAAGCTTAAACGTTAATTGAAATTCTCTAGATCCTTTATTTGGGCCTTTTCCTTCTGAAGGTATTCAGTGAGCCCCCAACTCCCCCTTCAGAAACTTTAGAAACAAATTTAGCCCAGGATTAAGCCATGTCACAGATTGTTGGTTTATTTATTTTTCTTCTATTGCTTTCGGGGCCAGTTGGGATAACAAACAGGATCATTCATTTCAATTTTGGGAAGCTCTGTGTAGCTTGATCGGCAATGATCCTTTTCAGGGTGCCTGTGCTGTCGCCCCTGGAGAAGAATGAAACGGCAAATCAGAGCCATTTCTCCATCCTCCTTTCCTGTGTGATCTTCTAAATGTCAGGATTCCAAGTAATAGATCCATCACAAAAGCTTTATTGGAAAAATGAAATTGGCTCTTTTAATATAGTCCTCAACTTCCTTTTTTCATCTTGGGCCACCAGAACTGTCTTCTGGCCAGGTACAAGGTTTTTAAACAATTGAAATGCCCTTCCTGCTTGGAGTCATGGCTTTTGGGGAGAAGTTGAAGCCTGGAGCAGGCCCTCGATGAGATAGGTGGCAGTTTTAAACAGCACACAAACAGCAGGAAGGAGAGTCGCATGGTCTTCCCAAGAGGAAGAGACTGAGCCGTGGAAGGGATCCATGCAGGGGGAGCCAATGTGTCACAAGGAAGCCAGGATGAAGGAGTCATGATGGGATGGAGCTCGTAAGTGGAATAATCAGAAAAGGGAAGAAAAAATGGGTTGCTTACACTCACCTCAACTCTCTTTCCTCCTCTTTGGCTTCCGTGATGCCTTAATCTTTTGGGGGGCCTGTAGGTAGTCCTCGACTTATAACTACCAATGGAATTGGAATCTCGCTTGTTTAGCAAAGTGGTCATTATGTGAGGTATCACGTGATGGCTTTGCTCAATTAGTGTAATAATTTCACTGGTCATTGAGTGGATGAAGTCCCAGGTGAGAAGCACGGCTTTGTCTTGTGGGGGAGGGAGGCCATCGGAGTCCCAGCACAGTTTGACTTGAGGGGTTCCTGGAGAAGCTTAGAGATGCTTTGGGACACGTTGCTTGGAAACAACATGGAACAGGCGGCTTGGAGGATGGCATGAAGACTGCAGAGGTCTCCGGTCTGGGGATTAAGGGTGCATTTCTGGGTGGTAGCTGTGACACTGGGCAGTGTCACCCCCTTCAGGCACCCCTCCACCTCTTCTCTGGGTCTGCCTTCACTTAACAACCTCCCAAAAATCACCTAATGACCACAACAGCATAAGTGTTTTCCTTCTAGAGATTTTGTGACTCTCTACATTTCCAAAAAGGAAATACTCTTCTTTTTTCCTTCCAACAGTGGATTTACCTTGAAGACAACAGAGGGTAGAAAATCAGCCCAAGGCAGCAGCCGCCCGAAAGGATGATGGAGCCTGGGAAGCTCTTGGATCCCCCATCAGACATAAGCAGGAGTCCGAAAAAATCCTATGAATGCTCAGAGTCTGGGAATTCCTTTGCTCATGGGTCCCTCCTTTCAACCCACAGGAAGGTCCATATGGGGAGTGGATCCAGTCAAGATTTGAAGGGTCAAAAATCCTTTTCTGGAAAAAATAACGAAGATCTTAGGAGCCCCACAACACTAAAACCCTATAAATGTGAGGAATGTAACTTATCCTTTGCTCATAAGCCAAGCCTTCGTACACATCAGCGAATCCACACTGGAGAGAAACCTTATCAATGTCTGGAATGTGGTATTTTTTTCCGTGAAAAAGCCATTCTCAGAAACCACGAGAGAATCCACACAGGGGAGAAACCTTACAAGTGTTGGGAATGTGGGAGGAGCTTTTCTCAGAACTCAAGTCTTTGGGCCCATGAGAAGACTCATGCAGGAATAAAATCTTACAAGTGCTTTGAGTGTGGAAAATGTTTCACCCAGAGTTCAGGTCTTCGGAGTCATTGGAAAACACACAGAGGGGAGAAAAACGAAAAGTGCCTCGAATGTGGGAAATGTTTTATGTCGAAATCAACTCTGATGCGACATCAGGGACGTCACACGGGAGAGAGACCCTATGAATGCCCAGAATGTGAGAAACGATTTGTGTATTCTTATGAACTTCGGAGTCACCAGAAAAGGCACAAAGAGGAGGATCCGAATCAATGTGGGGAGTGTGGGAAAAGTTTTTTTTCGCCAGGAGCATTACAGGTTCATCAGAGAATCCACAGGGGGGAGAAACCCTACAAATGTGGGGAGTGTGGGAAATGCTTTTCCCAAAAACAACACCTTGCAACCCATCAGAGGGTCCATACAGGAGAGAAGCCGTACAGATGCGCAGAATGTGGAAAATGTTTTGCTCAAATGGGAGTCCTTTGGACACATCATAAAACCCACACAGGGGAGAAGCCATATCAGTGCAATGAATGTGGAAGATTTTATCGTACCTCATCAACCCTTAGAAATCATTTGAAAATTCACACGGGGGAAAAAAATCACAAATGTTTGGACTGTGGGAGAGCATTTGCTGAGTCATCTGCCCTTAGAGTTCACAGCCGAATCCATACAGGAGAGAAACCTCACAAATGCTCAGAGTGCAATAAATGTTTTTCACAAAAAGTGTCTCTTGTGAAGCATCAACGAATCCACACTGGAGAGAAACCATATAAATGTCTGGAATGTGGGAAATGTTTTGCCCAACCTTCAGCACTTCACATGCACACCCGAAGTCACACAGGAGAGTAGCCTCACAAGTGTGCAGAATGCAAGAAACCTTTTGCTGGTAATTCAAAGCTAAAAAAGCACCAGAAAGTCCATAGCAGAGATAAATCTCTTCAGTTGTGAACAACATTGGAAAGCCTTTTTTTTTCTATATTCAGATGTTAACATTTGCCAGGAACTTCACACAATGACAGAAGGGAAATCGAAGAAATATTTGATGTGGGGAAAATGCTTTTCCTAGTCAGGCAACCTCAAATCCCATCAGAGAGAAGACAATGAGGCAAAAGGGCATAAGTGTTGGGAATGTGAGGATGATTTGCTCACAAGGCCGCATTAGTAATTTATGTGGGGAATAGTTGTAATGTTTTGCAGAGAATAGGAAATCCTCGACTTAGGACCAAAACATGGAATGGATTTCCAGTCATACTATCAGGCCTGCAGCTGGTTCCTTTTAGGATCTTTGGCCTGCCATACACTCTATTATTTTACTATGTTTTTTCATTAGTGGGTAATTGGGAGGGGAAATAGTAAGGAGTAGAATGTGTTGTTGTCAAAATAAAAAAATCCTTCTAGAAACCAAGGTCATTTACACAACTGAGCCTGACCGGAACTGAATGGGTGGAAATGCCAGCATGGCAGTGGAAGATTGGACCATGTGATGGACTGGTGGTTGTGGGGACAAGATCATGAACTTTCCACTGGGTGGGAAAACACGGGAAGTTTTCAGATTCAGGTTTTCCACAGATGTGCCAACATGTCTCTCTTAAGAAATTGGAAGTTTGAGGAAAGCTCTGCCTTGGACTCTGATTTATCAAATTTTGGATGATATTTGGAACGCTGACACATAGGTTGCTACAGTTGTAAGTGAAGGCACCCAGGTATTTTTCCCAATTCTTACTAGACTTTGTTGATAAATAAGGAGAACTGAAGATTAAGAGAGGAGATAATTGGGTGAGGATGGAATGAAGATGCATCAGTTTTTCTTTTTAATTTAAGGATAAAGTGTTGATGTTGTGTATGGTTGCTAAAGATGAAGAGGAAGTTTATTTTTCTTATCATTTTTGGAGGGATTTTTTTCACATTGTCTTTTTTATGTACACAGACACACACACACACCAATACTTGTATTGTTTCTTTGTTGGATCTGCAAATAACAATCCTTAATAAAATTATTCTTCAAAATAATCAAGAGGACTGTTTTCAGGGTTTGGATTGGCAGGATGTCAAAAACCTCAAGAGGGCAGTCAAATTGTGCCATAGTGTTTAGTCAGACTCTTGGTTTTTTTTTTAGCTCTGTGTGTGATGCCCTTTAAAACGGACAGGAAGCCAGTTGTTTACAAACAGCTGCCATCCCAATTCTTTGGGCTCCATCCTCCCCTCCTGGATACTTTTGACTCCCTGTGTTGCATTCAAAGGGGAACTTTAGGAGAAATGTCCTGGGCTGGGATTTGGAAGGATCCCTGCACTTGAGGGAAGATAAGTGGTGGCCACCTACGTGTGACTGACACTCCCAGGATTAAATGAACTGCATCTTACTCAGGACACACATTGTAAGTCACAAGAAGTGCTACTTTCAAAGATGTGGTTTATTTATTGCAAATTGTAAATTGACACCAAGTTGCGTTTCATGGGACCCCCAAATTCAGTTACCGTGAGGCTGTTGTGTGTGCAGTTAAGGCCACTGTATGCACACTTGTGGATTTAACCATAAATTTACATTTCTTTAAGTCTATTCTGACTCTTTACTGAGATATTACATTATTATTCCTAAATCATGTGACATTAAATATTTTATTTGCTTATTTCCATCAGTCCAAACCCAATATATCTATTTTTCATTAAAATATCACTTGAAGTAATGTACGTTTAATGAGATCTTTTTGTGGGATTCCTGAACCTCACTAAAGAGGACCTACCTTAACTCCTCGTTTGCCTTTAACCCTGGTTAATTCTCTCCTCCTCCTCCATCCTCCATGGAATGGCATCTCCTCAGCCCAACACAGCACAATGTTTGTCTAGCTGTTTTACCTTGGAAGTGGCCTTTTCCCTCTTGACCCCATAAAAATGTCCTTTATGACACCATTCCTGAGCTGGGATCAGCCTGACTCCTATTGGTTACTTCAGGGCCAGAAACCTCCTCCAAGCACAGGGCGGAGCCCCCTGTGAGCCCCTTGATTCTGACACCTGGTTCCCCAGAGGCACCTGGTACCCGGATGTTCCTCAGGTCTCATGGAGGCTCTTCTTCCTCCCACACCCCCCATGTGCCTCTGTGAGCCTTCAGCTCCTCCTGCCAACAAAGGGGGTTTCATTATTTGTGGCCCTTCCTGTGTGGGGTTGTTTCCTTCCCTTCTGAGCTCAAGTGGGAGAGGCTCAGTTTGGGTCGGTCCCCCCTTTCAGCCCAGAGCTCATCAGGCACAGCTGGAGGGCAGAGGCAGCCATGGGGGTTCACCACAGGCAGCCATCACCTTATGACCATTGGAAGTTATGATGGACACATCCCCAAATGGGACCTATGACCCAGACCCATAATGGGCAGACCCCATTAGGTCAAGGACCACCGGTGCTTATTCATTATCACATTTAGAAACTTAAAATCTCACCCACAGAGTGACTTATTTGTTGGGAAAACATTTCTCCGTCCCTTTGACTTTTGTGTCCGCCCCTCTTGTGAGACACAACTTGGGAGGTGGGGGGGGGGGGTTCACAACAAAAATAAAACCAAAACCAAGAGAACCAAAAAGAATCACACACACACACCCTTGCACACATAGACACACACACACCACAATCTCCAACCCTCCATTCCCAGCCTTCCCCTGTGCCAGACATTGGGGAGGGAATCTCTAAACCCTTCCAGAAAGGGGGGGGGGGGAAGCTGCATTAAAGTAAAGGGTTAACATAAAATATAAAGTTAAGCCGGACAAGAATGCCCCGAGCCTTACCCATTCCACAGGGGATTAAATACCCTATCTACCTGACTAGGTTTAGGCAGGAAATTGGTAAGATTCTTATCCTCATAAGGCAATCAAGATATCCTGTCTCTAGGGGTTAATGTGTATGAGGCATACGTGACACAGGAAGAATGTGTATTTAGGAGAATGATCAATATCCTGCCTGATAAAGTATAAAAATCTGTAACCATCTGCCCTTCGGGGTTCAGATTCTGCTTGAGCTATCGCTGCTGAACCTTGCGCAATAATCCTTTCCCTTCGACAAAGAGCTGGTCTGGTCTCATTTCTGCAACAGCATGGCCTTCCAGAAAGGGCTCTTCCATGGGGTTAGGGCTGCAGCAGAAAGGTCACACTTCCTGGGTCCTGCTAGACGCTGAATCTTAACCGTCAGGATCTGGGTTAATTATCACTTTCATAACAATATGTCTCCCCTTCTTCGGATGCTTTGCAAAAGTGAGCAAGGGCCCTGCCAGCCACACTCACCTCACACAACCTCTGGCCTTGAACTTGGGTTTGGATCCTTGCAATTCTCCTTCTCCTTGAACAGGGATTGATTTTCCTAAAGATGCAGAGCCTCAAACACGCATGTTTGTCTGTATGGACGCTGGTGTATGTCAGTGTTCCTCTATATTCTCAACCTTCACAACTTTTAAGATCTGTGGAGTTCCAACCCCAGAATCCCCAAACAGGCATGAATTCTGGGAGCTGAAGGCCCCCCCATCTTCAATGATGACCATTCTCAACCAACGCCCAGGACACCCAGTAAGGCCTAGTGGTTATGGCCCTGCATTAGAAAGCCTGAGGCCATGGGTTCCAGTCCTGCCTTGGCCATGAAAGCCAGCTGGGTGACCTTGGGCCAGTCACTCTCTCAGCCTAGCCTGCCTCACAGGATTGTTGCCGGGAAAATAGGTTGAAAGATGTGGGATAGGTTCCCTGCCTCGAGTTATTTGTAAAAATAATAAAGGCAGATGTAAACAAAAACGTAAAAATGAAATGATTTCTATTTTCAGCCATGTTTCCCTGTTGTTTTAGTCTGGCTCTTTGGGCAAAAAGCAGATCTGAGTTGCTCCCCCAAACTCTCTTCTTTCCTGTTTTGGGGTCTCTGGGGATGAGGAAAACAAAGAATGTGAAAAGACCCCCTCCATGCTCAGAGAAGCCCCCACCCCCATTTAAACTCTCAGGATGGAGGGTCATCATGTAACCTCTGAACTAGTGGCTGTCACAGATCAGTGTGAGATGTGATGCCAGCTGAATTAAAAGCTCCGGGGAGTAAAAATAAATATTTATTATCCAGTTAGGAAGGAATGCCTGTAAATGGTGTAGGAAGTTATCACCCAGCCCTCTCTCCCAGAAAAATGAAATATCCTAGGAAATATTGAAACGGCAGAATATTTCTCTGGATGTGAAAAGGAAGAAACATGTTTTAAAAGACAGAAGAGTTGCCTGTAGCGTCCTGCCCATCCCCCTTTGTCAATGGGCCATTAAGAAGGCCAAGATAGTTCCTTTACATAATAAATAGTTCTTCACTTCAGCTCCAGGGGGATGGGATTAAGGCATGATAATATTGGCACTTTACCCAACTCCCCACATGGCATCTGAGAGCTCAACCAAACCTGGATTCAAAACGCAGCCTAGAGAGTTGCCCCTGCATGGCCCCATGGGAGTCTGACAACCAATCAGAATACAAGCTGAAGATCAAAGGCCAGAGAGGGCATAAAACCAGGGTCTCAGCATCTCAGCCTTCCCTTCTCTTCTTCTCCACCAACATTGAAGCATGTGATCCCCCTTTTCTGTTCAGGGCTCAAGCCATGTGGTCCTGTCCACCAATAAACCATCTCTCCAAGCAGCCTCCATGTCTCCAGTGTCTTTTTCCCCACTTGGAGCCGAACCCAGAAGGACATTCCTTTCATCAATGGAAAGGTACCCAAAAAGGCAGATGTATTTTGCCTCTCCTTACTAGCACTTCAAACTGATACCTCAACAGAAAGACCTAAAAAGAGATCTCTCTCTCTCACTGGCCTCATACAAGCGCAACTTACGCACACACGGAGACACAGAAACGCCCCCCTTTCAGCGTGCAGAGAGAGACACTCTTTCCATGGGCAGAGGAACCCCGGACACGGCTGCCCAGCGGAGGAACAAGGAGTCAAGGCTCTGGAGGCAGGGAGGGGGCGGAGTTGGGGCTGCTAAGGGGCGGATCCCGATAGGGGAGCAAAAGCCCCACCCCCGTCTTTCCCCTCCCTCGGCCTGGATCTCCGCTTCCCACCGCGCGTCTCGCTTCTTCCTTGGAGGATCGGCGCTAGATCCCTCGGGAGAGGCTCCCGGATCCCGCTCGGGGCAGGTGGGGCTGCTCTCCCTCCAGGCCGCCTCTCCTGCCAGGAGATCCTCCCCCCGCCAGGAGGAAGGGAGCTGCGGAACCCGCTCTTCGGCTTGCCGGCTTTTCCTCGTGGAGATCTGGCTCCATTGTCGCCTGCAGGGAGCGGATCCCTCCCTTCCCTCCAGGGGGACAGAGGGGGCTCCGTCCCTCGAATGGATCTGCCCCCTCCTCCCACGGCTTAGGCTTCCCGGTGGGCGATACGGGGGTGGAAATACGTGAAGAAGCTTTTGGGGAAGTTACTTTCAGAAGGTCTCTCGGTGGTCCGTTTGAACAGGAAGCCTCTGAACAGTGCAATTGCAAAAATGGAGTAAATGGGCCTTAAAAGGTGTTTTGAGATATGCAATGTGCAATTAACCCAGACTGAGCTCATTGCAATGGGGAGGCTGGGATGTGGCAGCTCCTCCTTGGCGGATCTTTTAGAAAGCACAAACTCTCAGGAAGTTTTGAGGATGGTCTTGTGAACAGCTGATAGAAGAAGCTGATGGCCAGAAGGTAATCTTACATAATTGTAAGTATTTTCCAAAATCTCTGTCCAAAGTAGCTGTAGGTCCCAGGATGCCTGGAATTCTTATGGCCTTGCACCCTCCAAAAAGAGCAGGAAAGAGCAGCCCTTTTCTGATCTCTCTCACCTTCCTTTGAGTTTTCCTACTCACAACTATGCATTGGTCCCTCTTGGGCTTCATCCTGCTGGCTTCTTCCATTTTGGCCCATCAAGATCTTCGATTCTGTCTCCTATTATTTTATATCCTCCTCAAACAACCCTATTTTTCCCTTCCTTGTCCAGGTCATTTTTAGATTAAGCGTAGCATTGTGTCAGCATCTGAGCCTTTTTTATATCTCTTTGCAGGGGAGCAGTGAAAGTCTGGCCCTGAACTCCAGAGAGGAGAAGGACATTCTTAGATCAGAAACCACAAAATTTTGGCCTGAACTCCTTTTCGAAAATTAGGAAATCTTGGCCTGGCTGGATTAGAAGCTCCCTGTACAAAGGACCAATCAATTAAGGAGAAATCAAACTGGGCAGCAGTGATGGGTCATCCCTGGTCTTGACTGAGAGGGGTAACAAGTGGCCCAGAGACCTCTTAGCTGTAATTTTAAAGGTGAGTCAATGAAACTTTGTTTGGAAAATAAGCATTTAAAAAAATCTTTATGTGGCAATGCAAAACAACTAGGTTTTTCTGCCAAAGTGCAGAGTGCATAATTTGTTTAATCTATATTAGTTATAAGAGGTTGAAGGTGGATCCTGGGCAGAAGGCTATGGAGTAGGGGAGTCGTATTAGCTGGGTGGATGCAGCCCTGAAGCCCAAAGAGGCTGCCTGGGGACTCAAGTGGAGGTGGGGCTGTGCCTGCCCAACCTTCATCCTGTCCCTTTATGGGGAAATGTTCTCTCAGCCAAACTGGGTCTTGTTTCAACGATACAATTTTAGCTATGAGGTGTGCAGATTGTTCCTGTTTAGGGCTTGTCCCATAATGCACTTGGGGTTACAGTTTTGTAAGCTGAAGCGCTTAGGCCTTCTCCTAAAGCTTAAACGTTAATTGAAATTCTCTAGATCCTTTATTTGGGCCTTTTCCTTCTGAAGGTATTCAGTGAGCTCCCACCCCCACCTCAATTCAGAAACTGTAGGATCAAGTTTACCCCAGGATTAAGCCATGTCACAGATTGTTGGTTTATTTTTTATTGCTTTCGGGGCCAGTTGGGATAACAAACAGGATCGTTCATTTCAATTCTGTGTAGCTTTATTTGCTCTGATCGGCAGTGATCCTTTTCGGGGTGCCTCTGCTATTGCCTCTGGGGAAGAATGAAACAGCAAATCAGAGCCATTTCCTGCAAGGCAAAACATGCAGAGGAAATTAGTCAAGGCTCACCTCATCCCCCTTCGCTCCCCCCCCTGCCCCCGGATGCTCTTTAGGCTTTTGAGGGAACTCATCATAAAACTGCTTAATCAACCTGTCTGTTTTTACATCCCAGCTCTTGAGCCATGTGGCTTCAGAAAGGGGGTATCCCTACCAATGCACAAGGTACTGTAACCGTCCCCTATGCAGCCTTGAACCTAAAATCTCCTTTACCTCATAATGTGTCTCCCCCTGCACAACTCGGGGCTTTAGGGTTGCTCGATCTACCAGTCTGATGAGTGAGCTTATCGCTGGTTTTAACAGGCTTCTGTGAATGACCTGATGCAATTTCCCTAACAGTGGAGTGAGTTTAAGCTGTACCGAGACCGGGTTGATTATTCTCTCTATTGGGAAAGGTCCTTTCAACTTTGGTCCAACATCTTGCATGGGAGTCTTAGTTTAAGGTACTTTGTCAAGAGGTGGACCTTGCTCCCCACTCGGAACGGCTCTTGGGGTCTATGGCGTGTACCCGCTTTGCGTTTTATAGGTTTTCGCTGCTTCCCGTAGGGCACACTTGGTATTTTCCCACCCCTCCTTCAAAGACTCCATCCATTAATTTAGGGATACCGACGAGGGGGATTTCCTTAGGGAGTTCACGTGTGGGAACGATCTCCATGCCGCTAGGGACCTGAAAAGGAGTTAGACCAGTGCTGCGATCCACAGCATTCTGGTATGCCATCTCAGTGAACGGCAGCAATTCTGCCCAATTAGACTGCTGACGGTTGACGTAACACCTTCAATATGGCTCCACCATTGCGTTTTCTCGTTCGGGGGCCCCATTGGTACTCGGATGGAAAGCCAAGCTAAGCCCCTGCAGGGACTCACTGGACCTAACGAACTCCGTCCAGAATTTGGTAGTGAATTGGAGCCTCCTGTCAGAAATAATTCTCCTTGGGATGCCATGCAATCTGTCTTATTAATAAATAGCTTGGCAAAGTTTTCTTGCTGTGGGGAGCCCAGAGCAGGTGGTGAAGTGGGCTTTTGTGACTATACATTTCCGAAAAGGAAATACTCTTCTCTGTTTCTTTTTTCCTTCCAACAGCAGATAAAAGATTGTGACCAAAGATTTACCTTGAAGACAACTGTCAACAGATAGTAGAAAATCAACCCAAGGCAGCAGCCGCCCAAAAGGATGATGGAGCCTGGGAAACTCTTGGATCCCGCATCAGACACAAGCAGGAGTCTGAAAAAATCTTATGAATGCTCAGAATATGGGAAATCCTTTGCCCACAGGTCCCTCCTTTTGACCCACAGGAAGGTCCATGTGGGAAGTGGATCCAGTGAAGGTTTGAAGGGTCAAAAATCCTTCTCTGGAAAAAATAACAAAGATCTCAGAAGCCCCCCAACACTAAAACCCTATAAATGTGAGGAATGTGACTTATGCTTTGGACGAAGGTCACACCTTCTTAGACATCAGAAAATCCACAACGAAGAGAAACCTCATCAATGTCTAGAATGTGGGAAGTTTTTCCGTAGAAAAGACCATCTCAGAAACCATGAGAGGATTCACACAGGGGAGAAACCTTACAAGTGTTTGGAATGTGGGAAGAGCTTTTCTCAGATGTCAAATCTTATGGCCCATGAGAAGATTCATGCAGGGATAAAGACTTAGTGTGGAAAATGTTTCACTCACAGTTCAATTCTTTGGAGTCATTTGAAAACACACAGAGGTGGGGGAAAGGAAAAGTGCCTGGAATGTGGGAAATGTTTTACCTCAAAATCAATCCTGTTGCAACATCAGAGACTTCACACTGGAGAGGGACCCTATGAATGTCCAGAATGTGAGAAACGATTTGTAGATTCTTCTGAACTTCAGAGTCACCAGAAGAGGCACAAAGTGGAGAAACCCTACAAATGTCAGGAATGTGAGAAATCCTTTGCCCGCAGGTCCCTCCTTTTGACCCACTTCTTACACATCAGAAAATCCACACTGGAGAAAAACCTTATCAGTGTCTGGAATGTTGGAAGTTTTTCCGTACAAAAGCCCATCTCAGAAACCATGAGAGAATTCACACAGGGGAGAAACCTTACAAGTGTTGGGAATGTGGGAAGAGCTTTTCTTGGAATTCAAATCTTTGGTCCCATAAGAAGATTCATGCAGGAATAAACTCTTACAAATGCTTTGAATGTGGAAAATGTTTCAACCAGAGTGAAGGTCTTCGGTGTCATGTGAAAATACACACAGGGGAGAAAAACGAAAAGTGTCTCGAATGTGGGAAATGTTTTACTCTGAAAGGAAATCTGGTGCGACATCAGAGAATTCATACTGGAGAGAAACCCTTTGAATGCCCAGAATGTGGGAGACGATTTGTATATTCTTATGAACTTCGGAGTCATCAGAAGAGGCACAAAGAGGAGAATCCGTATCAATGTGGGGAGTGTGGGAAAACTTTTATTAAGCCAGGACTGCTTCAGATTCATCAGAGAATCCACACAGGAGAGAAGCCGTACAAGTGTGGGGAGTGTGGGAAATGCTTCTCCAGAAAAGACCTCCTTGGAAGGCATCAGAGGGTCCACACAGGAGAGAAGCCATACAGATGCATAGAATGTGGGAAATCTTTTGCTCAAAATGGAAACCTTTGGATCCATCATAAAACCCACACAGGGGAGAAGCCATATGAGTGCAACGAATGTGGAAGATTTTATCGTACCTCATCAGCACTTAGAAATCATGTGAAAACTCACACGGGGGAAAAAAACTACAAATGTTTGGACTGTGGGAAAGCTTTTGCTCAGTCATATACCCTTAGAATTCACAGCGTAATCCATACAGGAGAGAAACCATATAAATGTCTGGAGCGTGGGAAATGTTTTGCCCAATCTTCAGCCCTTCGCATCCACACCCGGAGTCACAGAGGAGAGCAGCCTCACAAGTGTGCAGAGTGCAAGAAACCTTTTCCTAGTAGATCAAAGCTAAAAAAGCACCAAAAAGTCCATAGCAGAGATAAATCTCTTCAGATGTGAACAACATTGGGAACCCTTTTTTTTTTCTATATTCAGATGTTAACATTTGCCAGGAACTTCACACAGTGACAGAAGGGAAATCGTAGAAATATTTGATGTGGGGAAAATGCTTTTCCTAGTCAAGCAACCTCAAATCCCATCAGAGAGAAGACAATGAGGCAAAAGGGCATAAGTGTTGGGAATGTGAGGATGATTTTATTTTTTACAAACATATCAGTGTGTGAACAATGTGGTACCTGAGTATCATACCAAAAAATTAAAAGTAATCATATTTGTTTCATTTAATAAGCTTAAATAATACTAGTAGTAATACACATCTTTATATTAAATTATAATATATCATTGTTTAGTTATTCAATATTTCAGTGTTATTTTTATATCAATCGCCCTATCTTAATTATCATACCTTTTCTTATGAATACAATGTTATCAATCATATTGGTTACATTTAACAAACAACTAATATTAATACTAACATTTATATTACAATAAAATCTTCCATTATTTCTTATTCAACTTGTTATTTGGTTATTCAATATTTCAATATATTGTTTTATATCAATCACCATATTCTGCATAACACAACTGAGATATTATTAATCATATTTGTTACTTAACATATATATGCATATTCATATTGAATTATCATCTTTCACTTTTTTACTCAGTAATTCTATATATTATTTTATGCCAATCCCCATTTTATTTAAATACACTTATTTATACCATCTTTCATAAAATATTATTGGTCATATTTATTGCATTTAACAAATTTCTATATTTAAATTAAGATCATTATTTGCTTATTCTTCTAATCCATTATTTTTTAATTATTCAATGTTTCAATATGTGTTATATCAATCTTCATCTACTACTTATTATAATTTTAATACAAATGAAGTATTGTTAATATATTTATTACATTTAACACATACCTGCATTCATATTGAATTATAATTTAGTAATGCCATCCTTCAAGTTTTAATTTATCCTCTTATTGTTTGAGAAAATACCCCAGATATATTTTTTATAAACGTAAAAAAACTAAACCAGGAGACTATACACAACAAAAAGCTTTATTCATCGATAAGAGGGTATTATCGAGAGCTACCATGCGACTGATAGGGTTCTCAAAATGAGAGGGAATAACTACAAGGTACACAAGTGGGACTTAAATACACAAATCGAAGGCTCATAAGTGCGTCATAATACAATTACAAAAATACATGTGCGTGATCAACAACAATACTTGGCAACAATTAACCTCAGTTGGCACTTATTAAGTGGACACACACAAAAATAAAATTCTGGGAACTTCAGGTGAATTCCTGTAACATGCGTGTGTCAATGTCATGTTACCAGTGACCTTTCAGAATCTCCCCAAAAAGCCTTTACAATAGCTAGCTAATTATCAGGTTCCTGAACAACATATCAGCTTCCTAATTATCAGCTTCCTGAACAACATTTCTTCCTGGGTCCTGCTACATGCTGAATCTTAACCGTCAGGATCTGGGTTGATTATCACTTTCATAACAATATGTCTCCCCTTCTTCGGATGCAAAAGTGAGCAAGGGCCCTGCCAGCCAGACCCATCTCACACAACCTCTGGCCTTGAAGGTGGATTTGCATCCTTACATTTCTCCTTCTCCTTGAACAGGGATTGATTTTCCTAAAGATGCAGAGCCTCAAACATGCATGTGTGTCTGTATGGACGCTGGTTTATGTCAGTGTTCCTCTATATTCTCAACCTTCACAACTTTTAAGATCTGCCCCCAGAATCCCCGAACAGGCATAAATTCTGGGAGCTGAAGTCCCCTCATCTTCAATGATGACCATTCCACTTGGAAATGAAAAATGTTTTACCTATGTTTTAATTGAAGAAATTAAGTGATAATACAATTATGTTGTGAAATAGATTAATAACGATACAATGAAAGACTGATATATACCTGGGTACTTGAGAGACCGCCTGCTGCCAATTACCTCCTAAAGACCCATTAGATCACACAGGGCCGGCCTCCTCCGGGTTCCATCCACCAGCCAATGCCATCTGGCTACGACCCGGGGGAGGGCCTTCTCTGTTGCAGCTCCGGCCCTTTGGAACGAACTCCCCGCGGAGATTCAGACCCTCACCTCTCTCCCTGCTTTCCGAAAAGCCGTTAAAACCTGGCTGTATCGGCAGGCCTGGGGTTGATGAGCTCCCCTCCCCTCTCGACAAGTGTGGTTGTTGGTCATTTTAATATGTTTATCTTGTACTTGTATGTTTCCCCTTCCCGTTTAAGTTGTTTGCTGCCCTGAGTCCCTTTTAGGGAATAGGGCGGCATATAAATAAAATAAAACTTAAACTTAAACTTAAACTTAAACTTAAACTTAAACATATACATATACATATACATATACATATACATATACATATACATATACATATACATATACATACATACATACATACATACATATATATATATATATATATATATGTTTAAGTATATATATTAAATATATATATTGAATTGAATAATTTAGGATTTTTTGTTTTAAAATGGATAAGGATAACAATGAATTTATGTATACTTGATAGAAGATTGATGATATAATGTATAACTCTAAGTATATATTATAAAGATATTCTGTTGTTGATAAATAATTTTAATTAGGAAGCAATCAAAAATCAGTATATATATGGTGAGTATTTATAATACCTTGTTGAAAAATGAAGGAATAACATCTTTGCTTGAATGTATGACGTACAAGAACAATAATGAAGATAAGCATACTTGATAGATGATTGGTGGGATTATACATAATTGAAATTACTGATATACAAATATAAATAGTGGGTAATTTTTTTATATTGTAAAAATATTCAGAATGGGATAAATGATTATCTAAAGGTATATTGTTATTAAACAGACAAGAATGTAAGGGAATTAGGTTTATTGAAAAAAAAAATTCATCGCAACTGAATATATGTTGTACAATGAAAGTGAAGTATTTAGTTATATTAGATAGAAAATCTGTGATTGTATAGGTAATTGAGAATATGGATGCAAAAACTCTTTTAACCAAACAACATGCTGTATGTAATGGATGAGAATTTTTTAGTATTTTCTTTAAATGTTTAAAAATAAAAGAAAAAAAAATGATGACCATTCTCAACCAACACCCAGGACAGCCAGTAAGGCCTAGTGGTTATGGCCCTGCATTAGAAAGCCTGAGGCCATGGGTTCCAGTCCTGCCTTGGCCATGAAAGCCAGCTGGGTGACCTTGGGCCAGTCACTCTCTCAGCCCAGCCTGCCTCAGAGGGTTGTTGCATTGGTTGAAAGGTTGAAAGATGTGGGATAGGTTCCCTGCCTCGAGTTATTTGTAAAAACAATAAAGGCGGATGCAAACAAAAACGTAAAAATGAAAAATGAAGTGATTTCTATTTTCAGCCATGTTTCCCTGTTGTATTGGTCTGGCTCTCTGGAGAACAAGCAGGAGATCTGAGCTGCTCCCCCAAACGCTCTTCTTTCCTGTCTTGGGGTCTCTGGGGATGAGGAAAGCAAAGAATGTGAGAAGCCCCCACCCCCATTTAAACTCTCAGGATGGAGGGTCATCATGTAACCTCTGAACCAGTGGCTGTCACGTGATGTCAGATGAATTAAAAGCTTAAAAGTAAATATTTATTATCCAGTTAGGAAGGAACGCCTGTAAATGGAAAGGCACCACAAAAGGCAGATGTATTTTGCCTCTCCTTACTAGCACTTCAAACTGAGTTCCTCAACAGAAAAACCTAAAAAGAGATCCCTCTAACTGGCTGTAATGCATCGCAGAATACACTGGCCTCATACAAGCACAGACACAGGCGCGCACGCGCACACAGACAAAGAGACGAGAGCAGGGGCGTGCACACTCTTTCCATGGGCGGAGGAACCCCAGACACGGCTGCCAATTGGAGGAACAGGGAGTGACGGCTCTGGAGGCAGGGAGGGGGCGGAGCTGGGGCTGCTAAGGGGCGGATCCCTAGAGGAGAGGAGAAGCCCCGCCTCCGTCTCTCCCCTCCCTCGGCTTGGATCCCCGCTTCCCACCGCGTGTCCCGCTTCTTCCTTGGAGTATCTGCGCTGGATCCCTCGGAAGACGCTTCCGGATCCCTCTCGGGACAGGTGGGGCTGCTCTCCCTCCGGCCTCCAGGCCGCCCCTCCTGCTAGGAGATCCTCCCCCCGCCAGGAGGAAGGGAGCTGCGGATCCCGCTCTTCGGCTCGCCGGCTTTTCCTCGGGGAGATCCGGCTCCATTGTCGCCTACAGGGAGCGGATCCCTCCCTTCCCTCCAGGGGGGGGGCAAAGGGGGCTCCGTCCCCGGGCATAATCTGCCCCCTCCTCGCACGGTTTAGGCTTCCGGGGGGGGGGATACGGGGGGATAAGTGAAGAAGCTTTTGAGGAGGTCGCTTTCAGAAGGTCTCTCTGTGGTCCGTTTGAACAGGAAGCCTCTGAACCTCCGTTTCCCTCAAGTGCAGTTGCAAAAATGGAGTAATAGGAGCCTTAAAAGGCAATGTGCAATTAACCCAGACTGAGCTCATTGCAGTGGGGAGGCTGGGATGTGGTAGTTCCTCCTTGGTGGATCTTTTGGAAAGCACAAACTCTCAGGAAGTCTTGTGAGCAGCTGATAGAAGAAGCTGATGGCCAGCAGGTAATCTTACATAATTGTAAGTATTTTACAAAATCTCTGTCCAAAGTAGGTCCCAGGATGCCTGGAATTCTTATGGCCTTGCAGCCTCCAAAAAGAGCAGGAAAGAGCAGCCCTTTTCTGATCTCTCTCACCTTCCTTTGAGTTTTCCTACTCACAACTATGCATTGGTCCCTCTTGGGCTTCATCCTGCTGGTTTCTTCCATTTTGGCCCATCAAGATCTTCGATTCTGTCTCCTATTATTTTATATCCTCCTCAAACAACCCTATTTTTCCCTTCCTTGTCCAGGTCATTTGTAGATTAAGCGTAGCATTGTGTCAGCATCTGAGCCTTTTTTAAATTCTCTTTGCAGGGGAACAGTGAAAGTCTGGCCCTGAACTCTAGAGAGGAGAAGGACATTCTTAGATCAGAAACTACAAAGGACCAATCAATTAAGGAGAAATCAAACTGGGCAGCAGTGATGGGTCATCCCTGGCCTTGACTGAGAGGGGTAACAAGTGGCCCAGAGACCTCTTAAAGGTGAGTCAATGAAACTTGATTTGGAAAATAAGCTCTTTAAAAATCTTTATGTGGCAATGCAATAAAATTGGGTTTTTCTGTCAAGGTCCAGAGTGAAGGCATAATTTGTTTAATCTATATTAGTTATAAGAAGGCGCTTTCGGTCAAGTTGGAGGTAGATCCTGGGCAGAAGGCTACGGAGTAGGGGAGTCGCATTGGCTGGGTGGATGCAGCCCTGAAGCCCAAAGAGGCTGCCTGGGGACCCAAGTGGAGGTGGGGCTGTGCCTGCCCAACCTTCATCCTGTCCCTTTATGGGGAAATGTTCTCTCAGCCCAAACTGGGTCTTGTTTCAACGATACAATTTTAGCTATGAGGTGTGCAGATTGTTCCTGTTTAGGCCTTGTCCCATAATGCACTTGGGGTTACAGTTTTGTAAGCTGAAGCGCTTAGGCCTTCTCCTAAAGCTTAAACGTTAATTGAAATTCTCTAGATCCTTTATTTGGGCCTTTTCCTTCTGAAGGTATTCAGTGAGCCCCCACCCCCAACCCAATTCAGAAACTGTAGGAACAAATTTAGCCCAGGATTAAGCCATGTCACAGATTGTTGGTTTATTTGTTCTTCTATTGCTTTCGGGGCCAGTTGGGATAACAAACAGGATCATTCATTTCAATTTTGGGAAGCTCTGTGTAGCTTTACTTCCTCTGATCGGCAATGATCTTTTTCGGGGTGCCTGTGATGTCGCCCTTGGAGAAGAATGAAACGGCAAATCGGAGCCATTTCTCCATCCTCCTTTCCTATGTGATCTTCTAAGTGTCAGGATTCCAAGTAATAGATCCATCACAAAAGCTTTATTGAAAAAATGAAATTGGCTGATATCTGGTAAAAACCAACTCTGAAGGGCTCTTCCAAGAGGAAGAGACTGAGCCGTGGAAGGGATCCATGCAGGGAGAGCCAATGTGTCACAAGGAAGCCAGGATGAAGGAGTCATGATGGGATGGAGCTCGTAAGTGGAATAATCAGAAAAGGGAAGAAAAAATGGGTTGCTTACACTCACCTCAACTCTCTTTCCTCCTCTTTGGCTTCCGTGATGCCTTAATCTCTGGGGGTTCCTGCAGGTAGTCCTCATCTTATGATTACCAATGGAATTGGAATCTCGCTTGTTTAGCAAAGTGGTCATTATGCGAGGTATCGCGTGTTGGCTTTGCTCAATTAGTGTAATAATTTCACTGGTCATTGAGTGGATGAAGTCCCAGGTGAGAAGCACGGCTTTGTCTTGTGGGGGAGAGAGGCCATCGGAGTCCCAGCACAGTTTGACTTGAGGGGTTCCTGGAGAAGCTTAGAGATGCTTTGGGACACGTTGCTTGGAAACAACGTGGAACAGGCGGCTTGGAGGATGGCAGGAAGGCTGCAGAGGCCTCCGGTCTGGGGATTAAGGGGGCATTTCTGGGTGGCAGCAGTGACACTGGGCTGAAGTCCAGTCCTGGGGTCAGTGGCAGATGGCTGAAATGGCTGAAGGCCCCAGACCTCCACTTAAGGCACCATCTTGGCACTTCTGCCCCATTACAGGGCCCAGGTGGGGCGACTGAGGCTTCTGGAGGCGGCTGCAGCTCTCCTACTTCATGCGTGGCCTGTGCTGGACTTCCAGGGTCTCCCCCCCCACCCCTTCAGGCACCCCTCCACCTCTTCCCTGGTTCTGCCTTCACTTAACAACCTCCCAAAAATCACTTAACGACCACAACAACGTAAGTGTTTTCCACCTAGAGATTTTTTGACTCTGCATTTCCCAAAAGGAAATACTTTTCTCTCTTTCTTTTTTCCTTCCAACAGCAGATAAAAGATTTACCTTGAAGACAACTGTCAACAGAGGGTAGAAAATCAGCCCAAGGCAGCAGCCGCCCGAAAGGATGATGGAGCCTGGGAAACTCTTGGATCCCCCATCAGACACAAGCAGGAGTCTGAAAAATTCCTATGAATGCTCAGAATGTGGGAAATCCTTTGCTCGCAGGTCCCTCCTTTTGACCCACAGGAAGGTCCATGTGGGAAGCGGATCCAGTCAAGGTTTGGAGGGTGAGAAATCTTTCTCTGGAAAAGACGCCAAAGATCTCAGAAGCTCCCCAAGAATAAAACCCTATAAATGTCTGGAATGTGACTTATGCTTTGGTCAAACGTCAAGCCTTCTTACACATCAGACAATCCATACTGGAGAGAAACCTTATCAGTGTCTAGAATGTGGGAAGTTTTTCCGTGAAAAAGTCATTCTCAGAAACCACGAGATAATCCACACAGGGGAGAAACCTTACAAGTGTTGGGAATGTGGGAAGAGCTTTTCTCATAAGTCAAATCTTTGGTCCCATGAGAAGATTCATACAGGAATAAAGTCTTACAAATGCTTTGAGTGTGGAAAATGTTTCACTCACAGTTCAGTTCTTTGGAGTCATCAGAAAACACACACAGGGGAGAAAAACGAAAAGTGCCTGGAATGCGGGAAATGTTTTACCCTGAAAGGAAACCTGTTGCGACATCAGAGAATTCACACTGGAGAGAAACCCTATGAATGCCCAGAATGTGAGAAACGATTTGTAGATTCTTCTGAACTTCGGACTCACCAGAGGAGGCACAAAGAGGAGAAACCGTATCAATGTGGGGAGTGTGGGAAAAGTTTTATTAAGCCAGGACTGCTTCAAATTCATCAGAGAATCCACACAGGGGAGAAGCCCTACAAGTGTGGGGAGTGTGGGAAGTGCTTTACCCAAAAACGCTCACTTGGAAGGCATCAGAGGGTCCACACGGAAGAGAAGCCATACAGATGCATAGAATGTGGGAAATCTTTTGCTCGAAATGAAAACCTTTGGAACCATCATAAAACCCACACAGGGAAGAAGCCATATGAGTGCAATGAATGTGGAAGATTTTATCATACCTCATCAGCCCTTAGAAGTCATATGAAAATTCACACGGGGGAAAAAAACTACAAATGTTTGGACTGTGGGAAAGCTTTTGCTCAGTCATATACCCTTAGAATTCACAGCGTAATCCATACAGGAGAGAAACCATATAAATGTCTGAAATGTGGGAAATGTTTTGCCCAACCTTCAGGCCTTCGCATCCACACCCGAAGTCACACAGGAGAGCAGCCTCACAAGTGTGCAGAGTGCGAGAAAACTTTTCCCAGTGGATCAAAGCTAAAAAAGCACCAGAAAGTCCATAGCAGAGATAAATCTCTTCAGATGTGAACAACATTGGGAATCCTTTTCTTCCCAATACTCAGATGTTAACATTAACCAGGAGCTTCACACAATGAAAGAAGGGAAATAGAAGAACTATTTGATGTGGGGAAAATGTTTTTCCTTGTCAGGCAACCTCAAATCCCATCAGAGAGAAGACAATGAGGCAAAAGGGCATAAGTGTTGGGAATGTGAGGATGATTTCCTCACAAAGTCGCATTAGTAATTTATGTGGGGAATAGATATCATGTTTTGCAGGAAATCTTCAACTTAGGACCACAACTTGGATTGAATTTCCTGTCATATATTTCTACAGTCGTAAGTGAAGGCACCCAGGTGTTTTTGTTAATTCTTATTAGACTTTGTTGATCAATAAGAAGAACTGAAGATTTATAGAAGAGAAAACATGTGAGGGTTCAATGAAGAGCCCCCTCCCATCTTCAAAGATGACCATTCCCAATCAACACCCAGGACATCCAGTATCTAGTGGTTAAGGCCTTGCGTTAGAAAGCCTGAGGCCATGGGTTCCAGTCCCTCCTTGGCCATGAAAGGCTGATGGGCGACCTTCACCAATCACTCTGTCAGCCTTGCCCGCCTCACAGGGTTGTGGTCAGGAAAATAGGTGAAAAAAGATGTGATATGTTCCCTGCCTCGACTTATTTGTAAAAATAATAAAGGTGGATATAAATAAAAACAAAAAATGAAATAATTTGTTTCACAGTTGCTTGGCAATATTTTCAGCCTTGTTTCTCTGTTGTATTGCACTGCCTCTATGGGGAAAAAGCAGGAGATCTGGGCTGCTCCCCCAAACTCTCTTCTTTCCTGTCTCGGGGTCTCTGGGGATTAGGAGAGCAAATGTGAGAAAACCCACCCATGCTCAGAAAAGACCCCCCCCCCCAATTTAAACTCTCAAGAAATGACACCTCCGAACCAGTGGCTATTAGAGACCAGTGTCAGAACTGATCAGGGACATGCAGGCAGGGGAGGCAGAGCCTCACTACTGTCATCATGAAAAGAAAAAAAAATGTAAAAGGAAAAGGGCTGAGCTAGTTGCTGCCAGAGTCACAGTGGATGACTCTGCTTAGTGCTTAACTGTTTGAAAAAGCCTCTTAAAAAGTGCCCTCTACAGGAGGAGGTGGGAGAACGACGTGCCTCATCTAGTCTGGTGTTTTATGATCACTCCAGCAGAGTTAAGTAAGGGTTAAAAGCTGAAAAATTCCTGACATATATGAGGCACTTAGTTCTCCCTCCCAGCTTCCTGCCCATCCCCCTTTGTCAATGGGCCATTAAGAAGGCCAAGCTAGTCCCTTTATATAATAAAGGCTTCTCCACTTCAGCTCCAGGGGGATGGGATTAAGGCATGATAATATTGGCACTTTACTCAACTCACCACATGGGATCTGAGAACTCAACCAAACCTGGATTCAAAACACAGACTAGAGAGTTGTCCCTGCATGGCCCCATGGGAGTCTGACAACCAATCAGAATACAAGCTCAAGATCAAAGGCTAGAGAGGGCATAAAACCAGGGACTTTCAGCATCTCAGTCCTTCCTTCTCTTTTTCTCCCCCAACACTGAAGCATGTGGTCACCCTTTCTGTTCAGGGCTCAAGCAATGTGGTCCTGTCCACCAATAAACCATCTCTCCAAGCAGCCTCCATGTCTCCAGTGTCTTTCTCCCCACTTGGAGCCGAACCCAGAAGGACATTTTTTTCATCAATAGAAAGGTACCAAAAAAGGTAGATGTATTTTGCCACTCATTACTAGCACTTCGAACTGAGTTCCTCAATAGAAAGACCTAAAAAGAGATCTCTCTCACTGGCTGTAATGGATCGCAGGATACATTGGCGTCATACAAGCACACACACACACAAACACACGCGCAGAAAGAGTTACGCCCCCCTCTTTCAGCGTGCAGAGGGACACTCTTTCCATGGGCAGAGGAACCCCCGGACACCGCTGCCCAGCGGAGGAACAAGGCTCTGTAGGCAGGGAGGGGGAGGAGCTGGGGCTGCTAAGGGGCGGATCCCTAGAGGAGATGAGAAGCCCCGCCCCCGTCTCTCCCCTCCCTCGGCCTGGATCTCCGCTTCCCTCCGCGACTCCCGCATGTTTCTCGGAGGATCTGCGCTGGATCCCTCGGGAGAGGCTCCCGGATCCCGCTCGGGGCAGGTGGGGCTGCTCTCCCTCCGGCCTGCCGGCCGCCCCTCCTCCCAGGAGATCCTCCCCCCGCTAGGAGGAAGGGAGCTGTGGATCCCGCTCTTCGGCTCGCCGGCTTTTCCTCGGGGAGATCCGACTCCATTGTTGCCTGCAGGGAGCGGATCCCTCCCTTCCCTCCAGGGGGGGACAAGGGGGCTCCGTCCCTTGGCTGAATCTGCCCCCTCCTCCCCGCCTTAGACTTGGTGGTGGAAATACTTGAAGAAGCTTTTGGGGAAGTTACTTTCAGAAGGTCTCTCTGTGGTCCGTTTGAACAGGAAGCCTCTGAACCTCCGTTTTCCTCAAGTGCAGTTGGAAAAATGGAGTAAATGGGCCTGAAAAGGTGTTTTGAGATATGCAATGTGCAATTAACCCAGACTGAGCTCATTGCAGTGGGGAGGCTGGGATGTGGCAGCTCCCCCTTGGTGGATCTTTGGGAAAGCACAAACTCTCAGGAAGTCTTGTGAGCAGCTGATAGAAGAAGCTGGTGGCCAGAAGGTTGTCTTACATAATTGTAAGTATTTTACAAAATCCTAGTTCCCAGGATGCCTGGAATTCTTATGGCCTTGCAGCCTCCAAAAAGAGCAGGAAAGAGCAGCCCCTTTCTTCCTCACCTGATCCCTCTCGCTTACTTTGGGTTTTCCTACTCACAACTATGCATTGGTCCCTCTTGGGCTTCATTCTGCTGATTTCTTCCATTTTGGCCCATCAAGATCTTCGATTCTGTCTCCTATTATTTTATATCCTCCTCAAACAACCCTATTTTTCCCTTCCTTGTCCAGGTCATTTGTAGATTAAGTGTAGCATTGTGTCAGCATCTGAGTCTTTTTTATTTCTCTTTGCAGGGGAGCAGTGAAAGTCTGGCCCTGAACTCCAGAGAGGAGAAGGATGTTATTGGATCAGAACCCACGAAATTTTGGCATTTAAAAAAATCTTTATGTGGCAATGCAAAACAACTAGATTTTTCTGCCAAGGTGCAGAGTGCATAATTTGTTTAATCTATATTAGTTATAAGAGGTTGGAAGTGGATCCTGGGCAGAAGGTTAGAGAGTGGGGGAGTCGCATCGGCTGCGTGGATGCAGCCCTGAAGCCCAAATGATGACCATTCTCAACCAACGCCCAGGACACCCAGTAAGGCCTAGTGGTTATGGCCCTGCATTAGAAAGCCTGAGGCCATGGGTTCCAGTCCTGCCTTGGCCATGAAAGCCAGCTGGGTGACCTTGGGCCCAGCCTGCCTCACAGGGTTGTTGCCGGGAAAATAGGTTGAAAGATGTGGGATAGGTTCCCTGCCTCGAGTTATTTGTAAAAACAATAAAGGCAGATGCAAACAAAAACGTAAAAATGAAAAATGAAGTGATTTCTATTTTCAGCCATGTTTCCCTGTTGCATTGGTCTGGCTCTCTGGAGAACAAGCAGGAGATCTGAGCTGTTCCCTCCCCCAAACTCTCTTCTTTCCTGTCTTGGGGTCTCTGGGGATGAGGAAAGCAAAGAATGTGAGAAGCCCCCTCCATGCTCAGAGAAGCCCCCACCCCCATTTAAACTCTCAGGATGGAGGGTCATCATGTAACCTCTGAACCAGTGGCTGTCACAGATCAGTGTGAGACGTGATGGCAGCTGAATTAAAAGCTCCGGGGAGTAAAAATAAATATTTATTATCCAGTTAGGAAGGAACGCCTGCAAATGGAAAGGCACCAAAAAAGACAGGTGTATTTTGCCTCTCCTTACTAGCACTTCCAACTGAGTTCCTCAACAGAAAAACCTAAAAAGAGATCCCTCTAACTGGCTGTAATGGATCGCACAATACACTGGCCTCATACAAGCACAGAGACAGGCGCGCACGCGCACACAGACACAGAAACAGACACAAAGAGACGAGAGCAGGGGCGTGCACACCTTTCCATGGGCGGAGGAACCCCAGACACGGCTGCCCATCGGAGGAACAGGGAGTGACGGCTCTGGAGGCAGGGAGGGGGCGGAGCTGGGGCTGCTAAGGGGCGGATCCCTAGAGGAGAGGAGAAGCCCCGCTCCCGTCTCTCCCCGCCTCCGCCTCTCCCCTCCCTCGGCTTGGATCTCCGCTTCCCAACGCGTGTCCCGCTTCTTCCTTGGAGTATCTGCGCTGGATCCCTCGGAAGACGCTTCCGGATCCCTCTCGGGGCAGGTGGGGCTGCTCTCCCTCCGGCCTCCAGGCCGCCCCTCCTGTTAGGAGATCCTCCCCCCGACAGGAGGAAGGGAGCTGCGGATCCCGCTCTTCGGCTCGCCGGCTTTTCCTCGGGGAGATCCGGCTCCATTGTCGCCTGCAGGGAGCGGATCCCTCCCTTCCCTCCACGCGGGGCCAAAGGGGGCTCCGTCCCCGGGCTGCATCTGCCCCCTCCTCGCACGGCTTAGGCTTCCCGGGGGGGGGATACGGGGGGAGAAGTGAAGAAGCTTTTGAGGAGGTCGCTTTCAGAAGGTCTCTCTGTGGTCCGTTTGAACAGGAAGCCTCTGAACCTCCGTTTCCCTCAAGTGCAGTTGCAAAAATGGAGTAAATGGGCCTTAAAAGGTGTTTTGCGATTTGCAATGTGCAATTAACCCAGACTGAGCTCATTGCAGTGGGGAGGCTGGGATGTGGCAGCTCCTCCTTGGTAGATTTTTTGGAAAGCACAAACTCTCAGGGAGTCTTGTGAGCAGCTGATAGAAGAAGCTGATGGCCAGAAGGTTGTCTTACATAATTGTAAGTATTTTACAAAATCTGTGTCCAAAGTAGGTCCCAGGATGCCTGGAATTCTTATGGCCTTGCAGCCTCCAAAAAGAGCAGGAAAGAGGAGCCCTTTTCTGATCTCTCTCACCTTCCTTTGAGTTTTCCTACTCACAACTATGCATTGGTCCCTCTTGGGCTTCATCCTGCTGGTTTCTTCCATTTTGGCCCATCAAGATCTTCGATTCTGTCTCCTATTATTTTATATCCTCCACAAACAACCCTATTTTTCCCTTCCTTGTCCAGGTCATTTGTAGATTAAGTGTAGCATTGTGTCAGCATCTGAGCCTTTTTTAAATTCTCTTTGCAGGGGAACAGTGAAAGTCTGGCCCTGAACTCTAGAGAGGAGAAGGACATTCTTAGATCAGAAACCACAAAATTTTGGCCAGGACTCTGTTTTAGAAAATTAAGAGATTGTGTCCCGGTTTGAGAAGCAGCTTCCTATACAAAGGACCAATCAATTAAGGAGAAATCAAACTGGGCAGCAGTGATGGGTCATCCCTGGCCTTGACTGAGAGGGGTAACAAGTGGCCCAGAGACCTCTTAAAGGTGAGTCAATGAAACTTGATTTGGAAAATAAGCTCTTTAAAAATCTTTATGTGGCAATGCAATAAAATTGGGTTTTTCTGTCAAGGTCCAGAGTGAAGGCATAATTTGTTTAATCTATATTAGTTATAAGAAGGCGCTTTCGGTCAAGTTGGAGGTAGACCCTGGGCAGAAGGCTACGGAGTAGGGGAGTCGCATCGGCTGGCTACCTGGGGACTCAAGTGGAGGTGGGGCTGTGCCTGCCCAACTTTCATTCTGTCCCTTTATGGGGAAATGTTCTCTCAGCCCAAACTGGGTCTTGTTTCAACGATACAATTTTAGCTATGAGGTGTGCAGATTGTTCCTGTTTAGGCCTTGTCCCATAATGCACTTGGGGTTACAGTTTAGTAAGCTGAAGCGCTTAGGCCTTCTCCTAAAGGTTAAACGTTAATTGAAATTCTCTAGATCCTTTATTGGAGATCCTTTATTTGGGCCTTTTCCTTCTGAAGGTATTCAGTGAGCCCCCATCCCAATTCAGAAACTTTAGGATCAAATTTAGCCCAGGATTAAGCCATGTCACAGATTGTTAGTTTATTTGTTCTTCTATTGCTTTCAGGGCCAGTTGGGATAACAAACAGGATCATTCATTTCAATTTTGGGAAGCTCTGTTTAGCTTTACTTCCTCTGATCAGCAATGATCTTTTTCGGGGTGCCTGTGCTGTCGCCCCTGGAGAAGAATGAAACGGCAAATCGGAGCCATTTCTCCATCCTCCTTTCCTATGTGATCTTCTAAGTGTCAGGATTCCAAGTAATAGATCCATCACAAAAGCTTTGTTGGAGAAATGAAATTGGCTGATATCTGGTAAAAACCAACTCTGAAGGGCTCTTCCAAGAGGAAGTGACTGAGCCGTGGAAGGGATCCATGCAGGGGGAGCCAATGTGTCACAAGGAAGCCAGGATGAAGGAGTCATAATGGGATGGAGCTCATAAGTGGAATAATCAGAAAAGGGAAGAAAAAATGGGTTGCTTAGAATCACCTCAACTCTCTTTCCTCCTCTTTGGCTTCCGTGATGCCTTCATCTTTTGGGGTTCCTGCAGGTAGTCCTCATCTTATGACTACCAATGGAATTGGAACCTCGTTTGTTTAGCAAAGTGGTCATTATGTGAGGTATCACCTGATGGCTTTGCTCAATTATTGTAATGATTTTGCTGGTCATTGAGTGGATTAAATCCCAGGTGAGAAGCACGGCTTTGTCTTGTGGGGGAGACCCAGCAGAGTCTGCATTTGACTTGAGGGGTTCCTGGAGAAGCTTAGAGATGCTTTGGGACACGTTGCTTGGAAACAATATGGACCAGGCGGCTTGGAGGATGGCAGGAAGGCTGCAGAGGCCTCCGGTCTGGGGATTAAGGGCGCATTTCTGGGTGGCAGCAGTGACACCGGGCTGAAGTCCAGTCCTGGGGTCAGTGGCAGATGGCTGAAATGGCTGAAGGCCCCAGACCTCCACTTAAGGCACCATCTTGGCACTTCTGCCCCATTACAGGGCCCAGATGGGGCGACTGAGGCTTCTGGGGGCGGCTGCAGCTCTCCTACTTCATGCGTGGCCTGTGCTGGACTTCCAGGCTCTCCCCGCCCCCCTTCAGGCGCCCCTCCACTTCTTCCCTGGGTCTGCCTTCACTTAACAACCTCCCAAAAACAACCAATGCAAGTGTTTTCCTCCTATAGATGTTGTGACTCTCTACATTTCCAAAAAGGAAATACTCTTCTCTGTTTCTCTGCAGATAAAAGATTGTGACCAAAGATTTACCTTGAAGACAACTGTCAACAGAGGGTAGAAAATCAGCCCAAGGCAGCAGCCGCCCAAAAGGATGATGGAGCCTGGGAAACTCTTGGATCCCCCATCAGACACAAGCAGGAGTCCGAAAAATTCCTATGAATGCTCAGAATGTGGGGAATCCTTTGCCCGCAGGTCCCTCCTTTTGACCCACAGGAAGGTCCATGTGGGAAGCGGATCCAGTCAAGGTTTGGATGGTGTGAAATCCTTCTCTGGAAAAGACGCCAAAGATCTCAGAAGCTCCCCAAGAATAAAACCCTATAAATGTCTGGAATGTAACTTATGCTTTGGTCAAACGTCAAGCCTTCTTACACATCAGACAATCCACACTGGAGAGAAACCTTATCAGTGTCAGGAATGTGGGAAATGTTTCCGTGAAAAAGTCATTCTCAGAAACCACGAGATAATCCACACGGGGGAGAAACCTTACAAGTGTTGGGAATGTGGGAGGAGCTTTTCTCATAAGTCAAATCTTTGGTCCCATGAGAAGATTCATGCAGGAATAAAGTCTTACAAATGCTCTGAGTGTGGAAAATGTTTCATTCACAGTTCAGGTCTTCGGAGTCATCAGAAAACACACACAGGGGAGAAAAACGAAAAGTGCCTGGAATGCGGGAAATGTTTTACCCTGAAAGGAAACCTGTTGCGACATCAGAGAATTCACACTGGAGAGAAACCCTATGAATGCCCAGAATGTGAGAAACGATTTGTAGATTCTTCTGAACTTCGGACTCACCAGAGGAGGCACAAAGAGGAGAAACCGTATCAATGTGGGGAGTGTGGGAAAAGTTTTATTAAGCCAGGACTGCTTCAAATTCATCAGAGAATCCACACAGGGGAGAAGCCCTACAAGTGTGGGGAGTGTGGGAAGTGCTTTACCCAAAAACGCTCACTTGGAAGGCATCAGAGGGTCCACACGGAGGAGAAGCCATACAGATGCATAGAATGTGGGAAATGTTTTGCTCGAAATGAAAACCTTTGGATCCATCATAAAACCCACACAGGGAAGAAGCCATATGAGTGCAATGAATGTGGAAGATTTTATCATACCTCATCAGCCCTTAAAAGTCATATGAAAACTCACACGGGGGAAAAAAAATACAAATGTTTGGACTGTGGGAAAGCTTTTGCTCAGTCATATACCCTTAGAATTCACAGCGTAATCCATACAGGAGAGAAACCATATAAATGTCTGAAATGTGGGAAATGTTTTGCCCAACCTTCAGGCCTTCGCATCCACACCTGTAGTCACACTGGAGAGCAGCCTCACAAGTGTGCAGAGTGCGAGAAAACTTTTCCCAGTGGATCAAAGCTAAAAAAGCACCAGAAAGTCCATTGCAGAGATAAATCTCTTCAGATGTGAACAACATTGGGAATCCTTTTCTTCCCAATACTCAGATGTTAACATTAACCAGGAGCTTCACACAATGAAAGAAGGGAAATAGAAGAACTATTTGATGTGGGGAAAATGTTTTTCCTTGTCAGGCAACCTCAAATCCCATCAGAGAGAAGACAATGAGGCAAAAGGGCATAAGTGTTGGGAATGTGAGGATGATTTCCTCACAAAGTCGCATTAGTAATTTATGTGGGGAATAGATATCATGTTTTGCAGGAAATCTTCAACTTAGGACCACAACTTGGATTGAATTTCCTGTCATATATTTCTACAGTTGTAAGTGAAGGCACCCAGGTGTTTTTGTTAATTCTTATTAGACTTTGTTGATCAATAAGAAGAACTGAAGATTTATAGAAGAGGAAACATGGTGAGGGTTTAATGAAGAAACCCCCCCCCCATCTTCAAAGATGACCATTCCCAATCAACACCCAGGACATCCAGTACGGCCTAGTGGTTAAGGCCTTGCATTAGAAAGCCTGAGGTCATGGGTTCCAGTCCCTCCTTGGCCATGAAAGGCTGATGGGCGACCTTCACCAATCACTCTGTCAGCCTTGCCCGCCTCACAGGGTTGTGGTCAGGAAAATAGGTGAAAATGGATGTGATATGTTCCCTGCCTTGACTTATTTGTAAAAATAATAAAGGTGGATATAAATAAAAACAAAAAATGAAATAATTTCTGTTTCCCAGTTGCTTGGCAATATTTTCAGCCTTGTTTCTCTGTTGTATTGTGCTGCCTCTATGGGGAACAAGCAGGAGATCTGGGCTGCTCCCCCAAACTCTCTTCTTTCCTGTCTCGGGGTCTCTGGGGATTAGGAGAGCAAATGTGAGAAAACCCACCCATGCTCAGAAAAGACACCCCCCCCCCAATTTAAACTCTCAAGATGGAGGATCATCATGTAACCTCCGAACCAGTGGCTATTAGAGACCAGTGTCAGAACTGATCAGGGACATGCAGGCCGGGGAGGCAGAGCCTCACTACTTTCATCATGAAAAGAAAAGGAAATGTAAAAGGAAAAGGGCTGAGCTAGTTGCTGCCAGAGTCACAGTGGATGACTTTGCTTAGTGCTTAACTGTTTAAAAAAGGTTCTTAAAAAGTGCCCTCTACAGGAGGAGGCGGGAGAACGACGTGCCTCATCTAATTTGGTGTTTTATGATCACTGGAGCAGAGTTAAGCAACGGTTAGAAGCCGAAAAATTTCTGATGTAGATGAGGCACGTCGTTCTCCCTCCTCCTCCTGTAGAGGGCACTTTTTAGAGGCTCTTTTAAACAGTTAAGCACTAAGCAGAGTCATCCACGGTGACTCTGGCAGCAACTAGCTCAGTCTGACCTCAGCTCTTGCCTTTTTCCTTTTACATTTTTTTTCTTTTCATGATGGCAGGCAAGAGCAGAGTTGAAATCCTCTCCGAAACAGCTGAAAAAGGTACATGTGTGGGTCGGAGGGAGGGGGAGGAATTCAAACTTCATCCTCAAATGTAGATCCCTCCCCAAGTGTAGTTTAATTGCATGCAGAGCTATGTTGCCTTTACTTACACATACACACACACACACACACACAAACACACCCACAGCTGGATAAAAGTATATAAGCCCAGCTTCACTGATTACAAGTTTGAAAAGGCAATGTGGCTCCACCTGCAATCAAAGGCTCAGATTGGAAGGCAGCAGGGGAATGCGGGGGGGGGGGATGGCAGAGGAGCTGCTTTCAAGCCATTGGGAAATATATCTAATCCAACTTCTGTGTTTGTGTTTGTTTGAGAGTGAGTGAATGAGAGAGGGATCCAACTTCTCTGTGTGCGTGTGTCTGTTTAAGAGAGGGGGGAGGGAGGGAGGAAGGAGGGGGAGGGAGAAGAAAAAGAATGAAGGAAAACTTCGCAAAGGAGAAAAACAAATGCTGTCAATTTAAATGGGAACTGAGCATTCCTGACTCTGGAATTCTGGGAGTTGAAGTCCACAAGTATAAAAAAAAATTGAAACCGCTGTGTCAGTCCCTCACCAGCCATAAACCTCACCGCACGTCACTGGAACTGATGATACCAGAATTAAAAGTTCTTGGGAGTAAAAATAAATATTTATTATCTAGTTAGGAAGTAACACCAAAAAAAGAAAGATACAAAAAAAAAATATGGCTTGACTAGTGTCCACTCTTCTTGATCAGAGCTTGGTGTGTGGAAAATCTGCTCCTTGAAACAAGACAATTGTTTGTGAGTCCCCACAAGGAGGATGTCTGGACCTCTTTGTACCATAGGAAATGTTTTATTCCGAAATCCTGATCTTTGAAAAATACATTCCAGTTCATTGCCCAGTCTTAATGAAAGCAGGAACACCGTCCTATTGTATGTTGTTGATTTCTCCAGAGTGCACAGTTTTCTCACACTGTTCACCACAGTGGTGAATAAAGCTCACACAGATACTTATACTTGTTATACTTGTTCCATAAGCGAAATGGGAGGGAATCCTTTGTGCAGAGGCTTTTGGGAGAGATTAAGCAAAAGGAAGGGAAAATTCTGGGCTGAGGTGGGAAAAGGGAGAATGGGAATGGGACCGTTCTCCTCCTACCCTTCGCTGCCCCTTGTGCCCCTTCCTGGATCGGGATGCTCTGTGCACAGTTACTCATGCCCTCGTCCTTTCTCGCCTGGACTACTGTAACGCTCTCTACATGGGGCTGCCCTTGAAGAGCACCCGGAGGCTTCAACTGGTCCAGAATGCGGCTGCGCGGGCTATCATGGGGGCACCTAGGTGCTCCCATGTTACAGCCCTTTTAGGCGGCCTGCACTGGTTGCCGGTTGTCTTCCGGGTGCGATTCAAGGTACTAATTATGACCTTTAAAGCGTTCCATGGCTTAGGCCCAGGGTACCTGCGAGACCACCTACTGCCACCAGTAGCCTCCCACCGTCCAGTGCGATCCCACAGAGTTGGCCTCCTCAGGTTGCCATCGGCCAGACAGTGTTGGCTAGAGACCCCCAGGGGGAGAGCCTTCTCTGTGGGAGCGCCTTCCCTCTGGAATGAGCTGCCCCCGGAGCTTCGTATAATCCCCAATCTCCGGTCCTTCCAACGCACCCTAAAAAGTTGGCTTTTCCAGCAAGCTAGCCTGGCCTGAACAAAACAAAATAAATTATTGATCATTGTTAATTTTAATTCGAATCTTTTTTAAAAGTGTTATTGTCAATTCTAATTGAGTTTGTTTGGGATATTCTATTTAATTTTTTTAAAAACTTTTGTATTAGGTATTTCTTTTAATGTTGTACGCCACCCTGAGTCCTTGGGAGAAGGGCGGCATATAAATCTAATAAACCAAACCAAACCCCCAGATTTCCGCCTCCAGCCATTAACCTCTGACATCTCTCCTCCGCTGTTAGGACCCTAGCTGCTCATGCCGGCCAATGGGACCCAGCCTCTTTAGTCCCAGGCCCTTCCTCACGGGCTTTTGGGAGAAACACTGTCCACCCTGGGCTTTGGGGCTCAGGTGACAGTTCCCCGCCAGCTAATCAGAGGAAGGGAAGGGAGAAAGAGAGAGGGTGGGGAGGGAGAAATATGAACATAAAAGCAAGAAACGTCTGGAGGAAAGGGTATTGATTTTGCACTTTTGAGATTCAGAGGGGTTGTGAAACATTGTTATCCTGGGTGGTTATATAGTGAGCCAGATGTTTACATTGGATTTGTTATTTTCATCTACCTATTTGGTCCTTCCCAATAGGGCAGTGGGCCTCAACCTTTCTAATGCCGCGAGCGTTTAATACAGTTCCTCATGTTGTGACCCCCAACCATAAAATTATTTTATGTTTTCCATATTTTTTCAAAAATATGTGTTTTCCGATGGTCTTAGGCGACCCCTGTGAAAGGGTCGTTCGACCCCCCCAGAGCGGTCCTGACCCACTTGAGAACCACTGCAATAGGGATAGGCAGATGGTGTTGCTTAGTAATATTAAAGACATTCTTCCCAGAAGTAAGCTATTCCAAGTACATATAGTCCTTGCTTAACTACCACAATTGGGACTAGAATCTTGGTCCTTGAATAAAGCAGTTAAGCAAGATATCATGTTTGCTCAAGTGACTGCTTTGCCCAACAAAGGCAATCCCAGGACTCAAGTGATCTTGACAATTGATCATTAAGCAGATGGATTCCCGAGTAAGGAGCAAGAGGTACTTTGGGAGGGTGGGAGATCCTAGAGGCTCTGCTCAGAAGCGGAAAAATCCGGCTGAAATCCAAGGAGGGTTTTAACACCCCCCGAGGGAGAGATATTTGCATAGGACCTGTGCAGTTTTCGGGGAGGGGGTGTTTCTCCATCCTGAATAAAATAAAATAAATGATTAATTTAATTGTTATTTTTAATCTAATTTTTAAAATTTTATTGTTAATATTAATTGGGTTTGTTTTTGGATGCTTTATTTAATTTCCTTTTTAACATTTGTAATATGTGTGTTTTTTTTAATGTTGTACGCCGCCCTGAGTCCTTTGGGAGAAGGGCGGCATATAAATCCAATAAACAAACAAACAAACAAACAAACAAACCAGTTGTCTCAGATCCCAGCTGGGAAAATTCTTTGCATCCTCCCCACCCCCAAAAATACACAACAGCCACAGAAAAGTTAAAAACACAACTTTCTACTTGTCACAATTCCTCAGACTCCTCTTATTTTTACGCCAAAGCTCTTAATATTATAATTATTTTAATCATATAAACTAACTACATTGTAAAACTCAGTCACATACCCTAATAGACATATTCCTTTCTGGCGGTTTTTATCTTTTGTTATTCCTGATTGGCCTATTACCAGCACAAAAGGTGTGAGGATTGCTCTGGTAGTTTTGAGTTAGGTGTCAATTCCTGGAGGAAACAGGGATGGCATTTATAGAAGAAGGAAAAGGAGCCATGAAGGATCCAGAACCCAATGCAGGAAGGATACAATTGACCGCAGGGACATGCTTTCGCAGAGGCACCTGTGCCACAAATGCCCAACAACCAAATGCTCAAAAGCAAAACACCTTTACAGCAGCACAATACATATATACATATTACAATAGAACAAATTCCTATAACGTAACAAGTTTCTACTTCATGGGATAATACATTACTTTTTATTTATTACCATTCCCTTCATTTTTCTCCCTTTTTCTCAAACGATAGAATTCTTTCTATCATGATGAATGAGGGGTGTATATATTGCCTTAATCCCATCACTATGGAGCTGAAGGGGAGAACTCTTTATTATGTAAAGTGGACTAGCTCAGGCTTTAATGGCTCATTGACAAAAGGGGATGGGCAGGCAGCTATTCTGTCTTTTAAAACATGTTTCTTCCTTTTCAAATCCAGAAAAATATTCTGCCTTTTCAATATTTCCTAGGATATTTCATTTTTCTGGGAGAGGGCTGGGTGATAACTTCCTACACATATTTAGCAGGGATAGTTTGGAGGACCATGATATTTGCAGGCTTATGATGAGGGGTGGCAGGCACGGAGGATGCAATGACTGCCACCCCAAAAGGCCAGCAACTTGTGTTGCAAACAAACCCACAAACAAACAAATTATCAGTGGGGCACCTTGACTCATAAGCATTTAAAAACGCACTCCGGCACAAAAGAGGGAGGGAAGAACAGCTTCAAAAAAAATAAAACAAGCAATCCAAAAACAGGCACTTGGAGTCAAACCTCCAAAATATCAGATTCCATCCAGATGGAAGCAAATTCTCCAAAAGGCAGCTGTCAGAGACAAACAAACAAACAAACAAACAGTGACATAGGATGGAGCCCTTTGACTCCGACATCGAAGAGGGAGGGAGGAAGAACAGCTTCAAAAATAACAGGCTAAGCAGCTTCAAAATAAAACAAACTTACTGAGGTATGTTAAGTCAAAAGAGGGAATGATAAAGGTGCACAAGCAGGTCACCCATTTATCCCGAATTTCTCAGAAGAGAAGAAAAAGATGATTAAAATGAGCAGAAAAACCGCACCCCCCCTTAATGACGCAGAAGGAGGGGGGTGCACACAGGCAATCACAGGTCACCGGATCCCTCCCACTTATCACTCCCGGAGGCGTCGCCATCCCCGCCCTTCCCTCCGCCACTCTGGGGCGGCCACCGGGGAGCTTCACGGAACTGAGGCTGCAATAGGGGGAGGGGGCTACAAGGCGGAGGGTGGAGCCAGAGAGGAGAGCGGAAGCCCCCCTCCCCTTCCCCCAGGCTGGGTCTCCGCTTCCCTCCGCGATCCCCGCTTCTTCCTTGGAGGATCGGCGCTGGATCCCTCGCGTGGCAGGTGGGGCTGCTCTCCCTCCAGCCAGAAGATCTTCCCCGCGCCAGGAGGAAGGGAGCTGCGGATCCCGCTCTTCGGCTCGCCGGGTTTTCCTCGGGGGAGATCCGGCTCTGGCTTTGCCTGCAGGGAACGGATCCCTCCGGGGGGGACAAAGGGGGCTCCGTCCCTCGGCTGGAACTACCCCCTCCTCGCCCGGCCAACGATCCCCCCCCCGCTGGATCCGGGAAGGAAGCCTTTGGGGAGATCGCTTTCAGAAGATCTCTGAGTGATCGTTGGAAGAGGAATCCTCGGAACACCCGTTTCGCTCAAGTGCAGTCGGAGAAGTGAGTGAAGTGTAACTTTAAAGCGTTTACCGAGATTGTAATGTGATATTATCACATCCGGAACTCGTTTTAATTTGGGGGTGGGGTGGAGGGACGGGGGAGGGTGGTGTCGGGGAAAGAAAAGGTTTAGTTGGTTGAATTGAGCAACGGATTAAGGGTCAAAAATTCAGGATTCCCTCTTTGACTCAAATGAGAATCAATCGACAGATTAACAGAGTTGGAAGGGACCTTGTAGGCCATCTAGTCCAACCCTCTGCCCAAGGTGTCCAATCTCTCCTTGAAAGCCTCCAGTGATGAAGCTCCCACAACTTCCGAAGGCAACTTCTGTTCCATTGGTTGATTGTTCCCACTGTCAGAAAGTTCCTCCTTGTTTCTAGGTTGAATCCTTGGTCATTTTCCATCCATTATTCCTTGTCTGGCCTTCGGGTGCTTTGGAAAATAGGTTGACCCCCCCTCCTCTCTGTGGCAGCCCCTCAAATATAGGAAGACTGCTATCATGTCATTGCTGGTCCTTCTTTAGACAGCCATGCCCAGTTCCTGTAACCGTCCATCGTATGTTTTAGCTCCCAGTCCCCTAATCACCCTGGTTGCTCTTCTCTGCACGTTTTCTAGAGTCCTCCGGGATTGGGCAGCCTATAAATCTAATAAATTGAATTGAAATGAATTGAACCCAAAAATGGATAACAGAGTAACAAAATAATAGAGTTGGAAGAGACCTTGGAGGACTTCCAGCCCAACTCTCTGCTCAGGCAGGAAAACCCCTAACATTTCAGACAAGCCATTCTCCAGTCTCTTCTTAAAATCTCCAGTGATGCAGCACCCGGATCTTCTGGAAGCAATCTTTTCCTCTCGTTAATTTTTCTCACTTTCAAAAGATTTCTTCTAATTTCCATCCACGGCTTCTTGTCCTGCCTTCAGCTGCTTTGAAGAATAAATTGAGTGGCTCTTCTTTAAGGCAGCCCCTCCAATATTGGAACACTGATATCATGTCAGATCCTTTTTCCTCCCAATTAATCCAAAAAATATAGGATTGAATATTTTTTGTTTTTATGCTAATGTTTAGTTTGATATTTTTTTTTTGAAAAGTTGGGAAGAATCTCCACAGATCAATATTTTCCTTGTTTTCTGAGATTGTGATGTGGCAGTCCTTTGTTGTTGGATGTTTTACAAAGGACAAGTTTTATGGACGTTTTGAGGCTGGTCTTGTTCTCAGATAACACAAAAAGCTTGTGGCCACCAGGCTGCCATCCATAAATGTAAAGTTTTTTCGAAATGCCTAAACCAGGCGGCCCTAAGATTTTGTGATTCTCTATCAGTCTCAAAAGGAAACACTGTTCTCTCTTCTTTTCTCTTCCATCAGCAGGAAAACAACAGTCACCAAAGATTTTCCTGCAAACCAACTATCAACAGATAATAGAAAATCAGCCCAAGGCAGCAGTTGCCAGAAAGGATGGAGTCCATGAAACTCTTGGATCCCCCTTCAGACACAAGCAGCACTCCGAAAAACCACAAAAAATCTCATAAGTGCTCAGAGTGTGGGAAATCCTTTGCTCTCCAGTCCCTCCTTTTGACCCACAGGAAGGTCCATGTGGGAAGTGGATCCAGTGAAGGTTTGGAGGGCGAGAAATCCTTCTCTGGAAAAGACACCAAAGGTCACAGAAGCCCCCACACATTAAAAACCTATAAATGTGTGGAATGTGACTTATGCTTTGATCAAAAGTCAGGACTTCTTAGACATCAGAAAATCCACACTGGAGAGAAACCTCACCAGTGTCTGGAATGTGGAAAATTTTTCCGTGAAAAACCCACTCTCAGAGACCACGAGAGAATCCACACAGGGGAGAAACCTTACAAGTGTTGGGAATGTGGGAAGAGTTTTTCTCAGAACTCACAACTTTGGCTCCATAAGAAGACTCATGCAGGAATAAAATCTTACAAATGCTTTGAGTGTGGAAAATGTTTCACTCGGAGTACGTCTCTCCAGAGTCATTGGAAAATACACACAGGGGAGAAAAATGAAAAGTGCCTCGAATGTGGGAAAAGTTTTACCTTGAAATCATCCTTGGTGCTGCATCAGAGACTCCACACCGGAGAGAGACCCTATGAATGCCCAGAATGTGAGAAACGATTTGTGTATTCTTCTCAACTTCAGATACACCAGAAGAGGCACAAAGAGGAGAAACCCTATAAATGTGGGGAGTGTGGGAAAAGTTTTGTTACACGAATAGAGCTTCAGGTTCATGAGAGAATCCACACAGGGGAGAAACCCTACAAATGTGCGGAGTGTGGGAAATGCTTCTCCCAAAGACAAAACCTTGGAACCCATCAGAAGCTCCACACAGGAGAAAAGCTATACAGATGCATAGAATGTGGAAAATCTTTTGCTTATAAGCAAGTACTTTGGAGACACCATAAAACCCACACAGGGGAGAAGCCATATCAGTGCAGTGAATGTGGAAGATTTTATCGTACCTCATCGGCCCTTAGAAGTCATGTGAAAATTCACACAGGGGAAAAACATTACAAATGTTTAGACTGTGGGAAAGCATTTGCTCGGTCATCTCATTTTAGAAGTCACAGCCGAGTCCATACAAGAGAGTAGCCTTACAAGTGTGTGAAATCATTTCATTGCAGATCAACATTAAAAATGCACCAGAAAGTCCATACCAGAGATAAGCCTGTTTAGTTATGAGCAATGTGAAAATATGTTTTTTTCAATGTCACTTTTTATAAGTGAATAGAAGAGAATAGAATAACAGAATTGGAAGGGAACCTTGGAGGTATTGTAATCTAACCCCCTGCTCAGGCAGGAAACCCTACACCACTTCAGACAAATGATTATCCAATATATTCTTAAAAACTTCCATTGTTGGAGCTTTCACAACTTCTGGAGGCAAGTTGTTTCACTGATGAATTCTTCTAACTGTCAGGTAATTTCTCCTTAGTTCTAGATTGCTTCTCTCCTTGATTAGTTTCCATCCATTGCTTTATGTCCTACCCTCAGGTGCTTTGGAGAATAGCATGAATCCTTCTTCTTTGTGGCCACCCCTGAGATATTGGAACATTGCTATCATTTCTTCCCTAGTCCTTCTTTTAATTAAACTAAACGGTTCCTGCAACCGTTCTTCATATGTTTTAGCTTCCAGTCCCCTAATCATCTTTGTTGCTCTTCTCTGCACTCTTTCTAGAGTCTCCACATCTTTTCTACATCGTAGCGGCCAAAACTGGATGCAGTATTCCAAGTGTGGCCTTACCAAGGCCTTATAAAATGGTATTAACTCTTCATGTGATCTTGATTCTATCCCTCTGTTTATGCAGCCTAGAACTGTGTTGGCTTTTTTGGCAGCTGCTGCACACTGCTGGCTCATATTTAAATGGTTGTCCACTAGGACGCCAAGATCCCCTTCACAGTTACTACTGTTGAGGCAGGTACCACATATACTGTACCTGTGCATTTCGTTTTTGTTGCCTAAATGTAGAACCTTACTCTTTTCACCATTGAATTTCATTTTATTAAATAGTGCCTAATGTTCAAGTTTGTCAAGATCCTTCTGTATCTTAAGCCTATCTTCTGGAGTGTTGGCTATTCCTGCCAGCTTGATGTCATCTGCAGATTTGATGAGTTCCCCATTTATTCCCTCATCCAAATCATTGATAAAGATGTTGAAGAGTACTGGGCCTAAAACAGAGCCTTGGGGTACTCCACTGCATACTTCCCTCCATGTAGATGCAGTTCCATTGAGGACTACACGTTGAGTGCGGTTGGTCAGCCAGTTATGAATCCATCTGGTGGTGATGCTGTCTAACCCACATTCTTCTACTTTATCTAGTAGTAGGTTATGGTCTACCTTATCAAATGCCTTACTGAAGTCGAAGTAAACTATATCAATGGTATTCCTCTGGACCACTAATTTTGTCACTTTGTCAAAGAATGCAATACGATTAGTCTGTCATGATCTGTTTTTGACAAACCCATTTTAGCCTTTGGTTATTACTTAGTGTGCTTCTAAGTGTTTACTGATTCATTGCTTGATTATCTTTTCCAGAATCTTCCCTGATATTGAAGGTTAGGTAGGCTGATCTGTAGTTTCCTGAATCTATTTTTCCCCCTTTTTTGAAGATGGGAACTACATCACAGTGTTGGGATTAAAAAACGTTTTCTACCGTTTCTGTGGGCATGGCTTGGTGGACATGGCAGGGAAAGGATAGTGTAAAATCTCCATTCCCACTCCATTCCAAGGGAAGGTTACTGCAAAAAACCCTTTCCCTCCCGATCAGCTGGGACTCGGGAGGTAGAGAATAGATGGGGGCGAGGTCAGTTAGAGTTGGTATATTTACCGGTTCTCTGAACTACACAAAATTTCCACTACCAGTTCTGCAGAACTGGTCAGAACCTGCTGAATACCACCTCTGGTGTGGTCATTTGAGTCCATTTCGATTGACCCTGTGTTTACTGTCTACATAACCTGTGTTGTATCTGACTGCCACTACTTTCTTGCCACCTGTTTGATTAGAGCACATGGTATGGCACTCACTATTAAATGCTTGGTTTTGCTTGACAGCAAGGCTGATAATCATACCCGCACAAACATCTGTAACATTTATAATCCTATAAATTTTAGATTGTTGGGGATCGATACGTTCTGTATTAATTAATTCTCTGTCCCTGCTATTCAGAAAATCTGTGAATTTAATGCCAAGTAACTCAGATCCTTCCTTTGTACAGTTTTTCATTGGATCAGCTGCAGGCAGCGTGACTAATAAAACCAAAGCCTTCCCTTTTACACCACTCCTTTAGCCACACTTTAAACTGCATTACACACTGGCCTTTTCCTTTTTGTTCCTTATATACTGGTAAAACCTCTGAAAAGATAAGCCTACAACCTATATTATTAAGTTCATACCCCAAGTTCTGGAAATCATTCTGCACAGACAGTACACCTGGCATACACCTGACCTCTTTCACCACTGGCTGGCCCCACTGGCTGGCCCCTCCCAGCCCCTCCTTTTCTTGCCTCAGCTGCCTTTGTGCTCATCCTCACACCCGTGGCTCAACTCTTTGACCACCTACCTCCCTTGCCTGCCTTCGTGCTCGTCCTCACACCCCCAACTCCATCCTCGGCCCTTTTCCCTCCTTCCCAAACCTGCCTTCATGCTTGTCTTCATGGGTTCACCGACAAATGCGCGATAGACATATGCGCGCCGACAAAACCGCCACGGACAAATGAGCGCCGTCAAAATTGCTAATTGATTTTCGACAATAGCGCGCCGACAAATGTGCACCGACAAATGCGCGTCATCAACAAATGTTTGAAATGTTTATTGCATTTGTATGCCGCCCTATCCCGAGAAACCCTAACCCTTTATTGTGCTTGTCATCGCGATTTTGACATCGCGAATTTGTGGGCGCGATTTTGACGTCATGTTTTAATCGGCGCTATTTTGTCGGCACGCATATGTCTATCGCGCATTTGTCAGGTCACAGTCTTCATGTCTGCGGCTCAGGCCTTGGCCCACTTGCCTGGCTTGCCTTCCTACTCATCCTCACATCTGTGGTATAGCTGCTCTTCGCTCGTTTCCCTCCCTCACCCACTTGCCTCCCTTGCCTGCCTTTGTACTTGTCCTCATGATCGCAGCTCACCTCTTCGCCCATTTTCTTCGCTGGCCTTGCTCACCTGCCTTGGCTGCTCAGCCAGACCGGTACTTAGCCCAAGAAAATGCTGGCAACAGTTTTCTTGACCTTTCAAGCAAATGACTGCAATGAATGAAAACTAATTAAGATAGAAGCAACCTAGAACTAAGGAGAAATCTCCTGACACTTAGAATAACTAATCAGTGGAACAACCTGCCTCCAGAAGTTATGAATGCTCCAAAACGCTGGAAGTTTTGAAGAAGAGACTGGACAGATAATTTGTTGTCTGAAATTGCATAGGACATTGATGGCGAATCTTTTTTGGCTCCTGTGCCAAAAGCGGGGGGGGGGCGCAGGGGGGGTCATGCGCGGGCATGCCATACCCATAATGCTATTCCCCCCCCCCGGTGTGCTTTTGGCATGTTTTTTTTCGCCCTCTCCAGGCTCCGGAGGCTTTCTAGGAGCCTAGGGACAGCAAAAACAGCCGCCCCTGCCCCCCCCCCTCCCGGACACCCTCCAGAGGCCTCAGGAGAAGCCTCCTGAAGGTCCCTGAATGCTCTGGAGGTCTAAAATTGGCCCTACGGACAAACCAGGAGTGATTTCTGATTTGCTTGTAGGTCCATTTTTTGCCCTCCAAAGCCTTCAGGGAAGCCTCCTGAAGGCTCCGGAGGGCGAAAAACGGACTTATAGGGAACCCAGAAGTTCGGGAATTGTGACGTCCAGTTTGTCCATAGGGCCAGTTTTCGATCTCCGAAGCCTTCAGGGGCCTTCAGGAGGCTTATCTGAAGGCTCCGGAGGGCAAAAATTGGCCCTACAAGCAAACCGGAAGTCCGTTCCTGAGGGTAAATCACACAGCCAGTGATGCTCCAGTGAAAATGAAGAAAATCGCAAGTGGACGCCAATCAAAAACCAATATCTTACATAACATTTTTATTGGCTTTTGTCAGGTATCATATAATAGTTTTTCATTTATAATAAATATATAATTTTGTGTACCTCTTTTATTGTTCTTATTTAAGCATGAAATGCATGAAATAAGGCGAGGTGCGGAGTGGCTGGGGGGGGGGGTTGAGTAGAGGCCGTAGGATGAGACCAAGGTGAGGTGCCCCTTGGTGTGAGATCAAGTTGGCCACGCCCACCCAGTCACATGACCACCCAGTCACATGACCACCCACCACGCCTACCCAGCTGGTCATTAGGGCAGAGAACCGGGTTGTTAAATTATTTGAATCATAAGTTGTTACAAAGGTCAAGGAAGGCACCCAAGTATTTTTGTTAATTCTTACTGGATGTTTATTGATCAATGAGGAGAACTGGAGATTTAGACAGGAGAAAATGGAGCGAGGGATGGAATGAAGATGCATCTAGTAGGTTATTTAGAGATAAAATGTTGATGTTGAATCTGCTGGCTGAGGATGAAGAGGGAAAGTTTATTTTTCTTACTGTCTATTTTGGACGGATTTTTTTTTTCACATTGTCTTTCATATGTTGAAACGCACAATATATTCACAGACATACTGTACATATTGTATTGAGTTTCTTTCTTTGATCTCTGAATATAATCCTTAATAAAAGTAAATCCTTAATAAAAACGAAATTCATTTTTTTCTCATTAACTCAACACTCAGTGCCCCATTATGAGAAACGAAAACAGAATTTTAGAAATGTCCCCCCATCTTCAAAGATGACCATTCCCAACCAACACCCAGGACATCCAGTATGGCCTAGTGGTTAAGGCCCTGCATTGGAAACCCTGAGGCCTTGAGTTCCAGTCCTGCTTGACCATGAATGGCTGATGGGCGACCTTGGGCCAGTTTCTCTCTCAGCCTAGCATACCTCACAGGGTTGTTGCCAGGAAGATTCGTGGGATATGTTCCCTGCCTTGACTTATTTGTAAAAATAATAAAGGATATAAATAAAACCATAAAAAAACATTTCTATTTCGCAGCGGCTTAGCAATATATTCAGGCTTGTTTCCTTGTTGCATGGTGTTGTCTCTATGGGAACAAACAGGAGATTTGAGATGCTCCCCCAAACTCTCTTCTTTCCTGTTTTGGGGTCTCTGGGGATTAGGCTGTGAGGAAACCCTTCCATGCTCAGAGACCCCCACCCAATTTTAATTATCAGGATGGAAGGTCATCATGTATTATCCTGTTAAGAAGGAACACCAAAAAAGTAAAAGTACCAAAAAAACTAACTGGAGATGGCTGCTGAATACTGGCACTTTTAAAAAAAATAAATTTTATTAATGTTCTATTTATTACATTTTTTAGTGCTTAATAAACATCATGTTATCTGGATATTTACCTGTAAGTTGCTTAACAATACAAAGTCACTTCTTACTCTCCACCCCTTTTTCCAAACCTTTGGTAAAACAAGTTCCACCTTTGATAATATCCTGTGTCTTCTTTAAGTCTTTCGGCACAATCTAAAATCTTCTTAATTATCTCTTCGTCTTATGGTATCTCTTCATTTTTCCAATATTGTGCGAAAATAATCCTCGCTGCTGTTAAGACCTGTAATATTAAATGCACACTTTTCTTATAGTTTTTTTTCTGATCTCATCCCTAATAAAAACATTTCAGGTTTAAAATCTACCTGTTCCCCTGTTGTTATCTTTTCTCTTTGTATATTTTGGCCCAATTTTTTTTTAGCTTTATCACAAGTCCACACATGGGATAAAATGTGCCCCTTTTTCAAATTACATTCCCAACATTTGCTAGACAAATTTGTATGCCCTTTGAACGGAGTTCCTAAAGGGAAAAACCTAAAAGGGGTTTCTCTGTGTCTGGCTTCATACAAGCACAAACTGGAGCAGGGGAGGAAGCCCCTCTTGCAGCCTGCAGGGAGGGACACTCTTCCCATGGGCAGAGGAAGCCTCGACACCCACGCCCACCGGAGGCACAGAAGTTTCGGAGCACGTGGTCCCGGCAGGGAGGGGAAGGGCGGAGGGGGAAGGAGTTGGTCAAGAAGCGGGGCCAGAGAGGAGAGCCGGAGCCCCGCCCCCGCCTCTTCCCTCCCCCCCCCGGCTGGATTTCTGCTTCCCTCCGCCTCTTCCGCTCCTTCCGTGGACTGGATCCGCGCTGGATCTCTCGGGAGAAGCTTCTGGATCCCTCTCGGGGAAGGTGGGGCTGCTCCCCCTCCGGCCTCCAGGCCGCCCCTCCAGCCAGGAGATCCTCCCCCCGCCAGGAGGGAGGGAGCTGCGGATCCCGCTCTTCAGCTCGCAGGGTTTTCCTCGGGGAGATCCGGCTCCATTGTTGCCTGCAGGGAGCGGATCCCTCCCTTCCCTCCAGGGGGGGCAAAAGGGCCTCCGTCCCCGGTCTGGATCTGCCCCCTCCTCGCCCGGCCAAGGCTCCCCGGGGGGATCCTGGAAGGATCTTTTTGGTAAATTGCTTCAGAAGGTCTCTCTGTGGTCAGTCCGAGGTCTCTGAGCATCCCTATCCCACACGTGCAGGTGGGAAAACGGAGTTTAAAGCTTTTGTTGAGGTTTGTAATGTGATCTTAACACAGACTGACCTCATTGCAATGGGGGGGGGGAGGGAGAGTTTGGGAGAAAAAAAAAGACTTTAAATGAACTGAATTGAGTTCATGTTGTCTTAACCCACAAAAGATCCTTTTTCTCTGAGCTCAATTTAAAAGGGGATCAAATGAAATCCTTTGTTCTTATGCTAATGTTGAATCTGCCTGGGGGAATCAGGAGAAATCCGTATTTTCCTTCTTTTGCCCTGAAGGGGCTGTGATGTGGCCCTTCATGGTGGATGTTTTACAAAGCAAAGGGTTTAAGGAGGTTTTGAGGCTGGTTGTCAGATGCAACCTGGTCTTGTGTTTTGCTACTATTCCCTGAGTGGCTGCCATGAATCAGAGGGAGGGGGAATGTTTTTGGGGAGGAAATGAAAGTATCTTCTCCATACTCTGCTTCAAGATCAGCCTCCATCCCAACTACATACCAAACTGCTTGTCCATTATGAAAATATCTTGCCAGAAGAGTGTGTGTGTGTGTGTGTTGGTAGGAAGTTGGAGGGGGGGGCTGAACCTTCTGGATTTGCACTACTGCAATGTACTTGACCTCTAATAAAACTATACCACACTCAACAAATGAAGCCAATGACTCTTTCTATTTAGGAGTTTAAGCTGTGCCAGGTCTGACATAGTTTTTGTGAGAGGGTAGCAGAAGGTGGCCTTTCCTAATTGTCCATATTTTCCAGAATTCCTGTCCCAGACAGCTCTGGGTCCTAGAAGGCCTTAAATCTTTGTTCTTGCAGCCCCCAAAAAGAGCCAGAAAAAAACAGCCCTTTTCACACCTGCTCTTCCCCATCTGATCTCTCTCATCTTTCTTATATATTGAATTTTCCTACTCACAACTATGCAATGGTCCCCGTTGACTTTATCTTGCTGGTTTCTTCCCTTTTCTCTCAATTAAATCTTGCTTTGAAGCTTTTATTTTTAATCGATCCAGTCTGGGTCGGTCACCAGGATGAGAAGTTTTGTCTTCCAAGCTTTCAGACTCATGTTGGAGCCCATCCTCAGGAAATTTCTCTCCAGCACAGGGGTCTGTTGCCTAAACACTCAAAGAGCCATTTGGACCCATTTCCCTCAAAAAAGAAAACACCACAATCCCTTTTGATATCTAAAATGAAGATAACAGTGCTTATATCATTTTTTTTAATCTTCATGCTATATTAAAAAAAACCTATAATGTTCCATTTATGAAACCAATGAACTGTTACAGAGAAAACACTTTTTTATTTCTGCATGCAACAAAAACATTTTGGACTCTGAATATAAGACCACCACTCCCTCTCCCTCCCTCCCTCTCTCTCTCTCTCTGTGTCTCTGTCTCTGTCTGTCTGTTGTCTCTCTTGATGTTTCTCTGTCTTTGTTTCTCTATGTGTCTCTTCCCTCCCCCCCTCTATCTATTTTAGTCCAAAAAGCTCGAAAGACAAAACCTCTGATGATCCCAGTGACCGACCCAGATTGGATCCTGCAACTTAATCCTGGGACTCATTTCTTTTTCTTCATTTATTTTTTATCTTCACTTGACAAAACGCCAATGCAATGGAATTTTTTGCCTTAACTTTCTGCGTTTTGTATATAGGCAGTCCTCAACTGGACTGCAATCACACTTATTGAGCAAAGTGATAATTACTGGAGACATCACATAACAGCTTTGCTCAAGAACTGCAATTCCGCCCTTGATTTTGTGGTTGTTATTGGCAATAGCACGTTGACAGATACATAGTGATTTACAGCACCCTCTGAGCAGTTTTTAAGTGTCAGCATCTGGCCCACAACAATTTTGTGCTTTTCTGTGTTTCTCGAAAGGAAATAATGTTCTCGTCTTCTTTTTTCTTCCACCAGCAGGAAAACAGCTGCGGCCAAAGATTTACCTGCAAGGCGACTATCAACAGATAGTAGAAATTCAACCCAAGGCAGCAGCCACCATAAAGCATGGAGGCTGGGAATCGCTTGGATCTCCCATCAGACCCAAGAACCACTTCAAGAACGCCCAAAAGAACCTATGAATGCTCAGAGTGTAGGAAATCCTTTGCTCGCAGGTCCCTCCTTTTGACCCACAGGAAGGTCCATATGGGAAAGGGATCTAGTCAAAGTTTGGAGGGTGAGAAATCTTTCTCTGGTAAAAACTCCAAAGATCTCAGGATCTCCCCAATACTAAAACCCCATAAATGTGAGGAATGTGACTTATGCTTTAGTCAAAAGTCACACCTCCTTAGACATCAGAAAATCCACACTGCAGACAAACCTTATCAATGTGTGGAATGTGGGAAATCTTTCCGTAGAAAAGGCACTCTCAGAGACCACGAGAGAATCCACACAGGGGAGAAACCTTACAAGTGTTGGGAATGTGGGAGGATCTTTTCTCAGAATTCAAGTCTTTGGCTCCATGAGAAGATTCATGTAGGAATAAAGTCTTACAAATGCTTTGAATGTGGAAAATGTTTTACCCAGAGTTCTGGTCTTCGGAAACATGAGAAAACACACAGAGGGGAGAAAAACAAAAAGTGCCTTGAATGTGGGAAATGTTATACCTTGAAATCAAGCCTGGAGCGACATCAAAAACTTCACACTGGAGAGAGACCCTATGAATGCCCAGAATGTGAGAAACGATTTATGTATTCTCATGAACTTCAGAGACACCAGAAGTGGCACCAAGGGGACCTACCCTATAAATGTGGGGAGTGTGGGAAAAGTTTTATTTCGCCAGCCTATGTTCAGATTCATCAGAGAATCCACACAGGGGAGAAACCCTACAAATGTGGGGAGTGTGGGAAATGCTTTTCCCAAAAACAACATCTTGGAAGGCATCAGAGGTTCCATACAGGGGAGAAGCCATACAGATGCATAGAATGTGGAAAGTGCTTTGTAGACAAGCGAGGCCTTTTGGGTCATCATAAAACCCACACAGGGGAGAAGCCACATCAATGCAACGACTGTGGAAGATTTTATAGTACCTCATCAGCCCTTAAAAGTCATGTGAAAACTCACACGGGGGAAAAAAATCACAAATGTTTGGAGTGTGGGAGAACATTTGCTCATTTATGTTCCCTTACAAGTCACAACCGAATCCATACAGGAGAGAAGCCCCACAAATGCTCAGATTGTGATAAATGTTTTTCTCGGAAAGATACCCTTGTGATGCATCAACGAATCCACACTGGAGAGAAACCGAATAAGTGTCTGGAGTGTGGGAAATGTTTTGCCCATCCTTCATCACTTCTCATACATACCCGAAGTCACGCAAGAGAGCGGCCTCACAAGTGCACAAAGTGTGAGAAATCTTTTCATAGTGAATCAGACCTTAAAAAGCACCAGAAAGTCCATAGCAGATAAATCTCTTCAGAAAAACCTTGTGGGACCCTCCCCTTTTTCTCCCCAGCAGTCATATCTTAAAGTTAACGAAGAACTTCACAAACTGACAGAAAGGTAATCCTACAATTGTTTTGTGTGGGGAAAATGGTTTTCTTAGTCAACCACCTCAAATTCCATCAGAATACACAACGATGCAAAAGGGCATGTAGGTAATGGTGTGAAGTTGTTTTGCTCACAAAACAGCATTAGTCACTTATCTGAGTCATTATACAAAAGAGTTAATGAGAGTGCAAGGAGTAGATATAATGTTTTGTAGAGTACAGAAAGTCCTTGACTTATGACCACAACTTGGGATGGATTTCCGATCATAAGTTGCTACAGTCGTAAGTCAAGAAACTAGGTATTTCTGTTAATTTTTACCAAAATTTATTGATCAATGAAGAGAACTGAAGATTTAGAGAAGAGAAAATTGGTTGAGGGGTGGAATAAAGATGCATCTGGTGATTTATTTAACAATAAAGGGTTGATGTGGAATATGCTGGCTGAGGATGAAGAGGGAAAGTTTATTTTTCTTGCTATTTTTTTGGAGGGATTGTTTTTCTTTTCATTTATTGGTTTTGTATGCCACCCACTCCGGAAGGACTCCGTTGTCTTTTTCATATACAAGACACGTCTTTTTCATACATGGCATCGGACCTGGGTACCTGAGAGACCGCCTCCTGCCGATCACCTCTCTCAGACCAATTAGCTCGCACAGGTTGGGTCTCCTCTGGATTCCATCTGCCAGCCAATGTAGGCTGGCGACTCCCCGGGGGAGGGCCTTCTCTGTTGCAGCTCCGGCCCTCTGGAATGAGCTCCCTGTTGAGATCCGGACCCTTACTACCCTCCCGGCCTTCCGCAAAGCCACCAAGTCCTGGCTGTTCCAGCAGGCTGGGGGGAGCTGAGAAGCACCTACCCCCACGGAAATTGTGAATGTTGGTTTTGTTTTTAATATGTTGTCTTTGTCTCGTTCCCCCCTTTCCCTTGTCTTTTGTGAGCCTCCCGGAGTCCTCCGGGAGTGGGCGGCATACAAGACAAATAAATAAATAAATAAATAAATACACACACATACAGGTTTATATTAAGTCTCTTTGATTTGTAAATATAATCCTTCATATAATTATTGTTCAAAATAATCAAGAGGGGTGTTCTCAGGGCAGTTTGGGAGTTCAAAAAAGTCAAGATGGCCGATAGATTGTGCCATGCTTTGCAATCAAAGTGCTGCTGCTTTTTAGCTTTATATTTTATGCCCTTTAAAACAGCCGCCATCTTGATTCTTTTGACTCCATCCTTCCTTGCTGGACAGTTTGGACTTTGGGATTGAATTGAAAGGAGTAGATTTCGGATGAATGTTTGGAGGAAAAATGTCCTGGAGATTTGGATGGACCCCTGTTCTTAAAGGCAGATCATTGGTGGCTACCTACATGTGCCTAACACACTGGTGATTAATTGGACCACATCTTACATGGAATACACATCGTAGGTCACAAGAAATGCAGCTAACAATTACCTAGAGGAAAACTACAGAAAGAAAATGAAACTTAAGAGAGGATATCATTTTTAAAATATAAAATGACTGGATTTGAACGTTTTATTGGCAACATCTTGAAAAGGCATTTTAAAATGTTGGAAACATTGGACTGATTATTGGGAAAAGTGAAGGAAAATTACTTGAAGGAATCAGAAGGCTGTTAAATTGGGTGTCACATTGAAATTCTAGGCGGTGATGCCAACTACCGGTGAAAAAGGAAATACACTATATGTTCATAAGGCTGGGAAGACCTTGGAATAATCTTTAACCCTGAGTGGATGTAAACACATCTGGAAGATTCTGTTTTTTGCTGTATATTCTGATACCTATTAGTTTCATGACGCAACATTTCTGAGACTTTTGAAGGTTGCTAAGGTGAGTTGTTGACGAAGATCTGGAACTATTATTGGAATCAAAGAGCTCATTAGGTGGCGAACACAAGGGAAAATCTGGAAGGAGTAAACTAACTGGTGGAGGACTATAAAGAATTATAAATATCACATACTTCGAAGAATGACTCTGGGACTGAGTGAATAGTTTTAAGACTGCCTTTTTGATTTTACAAACAACTAAGAGTGTGGGATTTTGATAGATTTGGAGTAATTTCTGGACTTATTAAAATAAGGTAAGATGCTTCAACAGGAAATAAGTTGATATCAAAAAGAAATATTGATGTTTCAAAATATCTATAAAACCATAACAAAGAGCCACAGGGAGATAAAGGATTTGATGTATGATATAGATGAGAGTCTAGAAGATTTGGCAGCAAAAAGCAGAGGTAGACGAGGGAACACTTAGATCAAGAAAGAATAATAACAGGGAGACATAAAATTTCAGAGGAGGAGTACGGAAAGCATGCTAAAAATTCAATAAGAATTGAAGTACTAAAATGAATGAGAAATAATGGGTAGAAATAGAATATTCAGTATAAGATATATGCTATCAAGACCTAGAATAGAGGTAGGAATATTGTTACGTATACTCCTATCATCCAGTTAAGAGGGAACACCAACAAAGTCGTCTAGCAGCTGCCAAAAAAGGAGTTGCGGATCACCAGCATTTTGAAGTGAAGCTTAGAGGTTAATTCCAACCGTATAAGAGATGAAACACAGACACCATCCCCATAGAAAACAATGCAGGTGTTCCAATCCAGTCTCCTTTTTCAAGCATCCATCATAAGCTTCCGCAGTGGAGCAAGCAAGTTTCTTGGATGCTTGAAGAAACATCCTTCTCAACCCCTGGGTGTTTCTAGTAGAGACAGCATTTTAGGTGTTATGTATTGAATATATAAGTTGTGTCAAGCCCTGCTAAAGTGAAACTAACCTTTAGATGGCCCTAACTGTTAACTGCAACACTTTTGGAGGGAAACTTTGAACATTCATATTTGGGCTGGCTTTTTCAAGTATTATGATTGGTGAAGGCCCTGTGGGCCCAGAGTATAAATTACAGGGATTTGCCTGAAGTTCCTCAGTTCCAGTTTTGAGTCAATAAATGCTGTTGTATCTACGCTGGTCAGTTCTTGCCTACTGAAGCCCACTACACAGTAATATGTTTGACAATATTGTTCAATATTCAATTTACTGTGAATTGCAAGCTGACACCAAGCTGTTTTGAGTGTCCCAAAATTCAGTTAATGTGAGGTTGTCCCAGTACAGTCCTGTTTTTAACCATAAATAAAATGAATAAATAAGTCCGGTCCCAAATAACTCCTCTGATGTAATCTGGGCGAACCAGTCCGGCCTAGTGGTTAGGGCCCTAGGCTAGAAAGCTGGAGACCGAATTCAAGTCCTTCCTGGGCCATGAAAGCCAGCTGGGGTGACCTTGACCAGTAACTCAGTCTAACCCGCCTCACAGGGTTGTTGTGAGGAAAATACCAGGAGGAAGATGTGTGGGTTATGTTTCTTACCTTGAGTAATTGGCAAAAGCAATAAAGGCAGGATATAAATAAATATATTACAAAATTCTACTCAGCAGTGTTTCCAGGCCTCTTTCCCCTATCAGCTGCTGAGGGGGTCATACTTGTCCTGGGCTACAGAGAAGGTCAACTGAAAATAGGAAAATGGGGTCCTTCTGCTATTTCATGCTGCTAATCCCCCTTCTCCACATGTGCCTCTGTGAGCCTTCAGCTCCTGCCAACAAAGGGGGTTTCATTATTTGTGGCCCCTCCTGTGTGGGATTCTCTGTCCTTCCTTCCCTTCTCAGCTCAAGTGGGAGAGGCTGAGTTTGGGTCGGTCCCCTCTTTCAGCCCAGAGCTCATCAGGCACAGCTGGAGGGCAGAGGCAGCCATGGGGGCTCACCACAGACAGCTATCCAGCTGCAACCATTTGAAGTAATGACAGACCACAGCCAAAAGAGGTCCTTCGTGTCTACGATCCATAATGGGCAGATGGCCATAAATTGAGGATGAGCTGTACGTAGTTACACGGGCTCAAAACAATACAAACTGCTAAATTCTGGACTTACGACCTGTGAAACGCCTTCTGATGTAGGACGGCGCTTATTGGCTAAGACACGGCAAGAGGGGGATTGCGAAGAGCTGATTGGTTGTCCTGACTGACAGCTCGGGTCGAAGTAGCTGTCCGACAGGGAGTGGTGCTGAAGTTGTTCCCGAGTTGTCTGTTAGCTTAAGGTTGATGGAAGAGTTGTGGTTAATGCCTGAGTCACCTTTTGTCCCTCCGGCTCACAAGGGAGTACGAACCAAAAGCAAGAGAAGCAAAGAATCTGGCGCCTGAAACACACACACACACACACACACACACACACACACACACACACACCTCCAATCCTGCTGTCACAGCCTTACTCCGTCCCAAATATTGAGGGCAAAACAGCCTCCTACAGCTTTTCAAAAGGCCCGAAGAATGGGGGAAGGTCCCAGGATGTGGGTTGTCAGTTTCATAAAGTTTTATCTCCCATTCCTTCTTCAGCTGCTTCTTCCAAAAGTGAGCAAAGGCCCTGCCAGCCACACTCTCCTCAAACAACTTCTGGTCTTGAACGAGGATTTCGATCTTTACATTTCTTCTCCTCCTTGAACAGGGGATCATTTCCATAAAAAATTCACAGTCTCAAACGCCCTGTGTGGGTCTATATGGACATGGTACATGCATGTTTACCTCCATATCCGTATTTCTCAACCTTGGCAACTTTAAAGCTGTGTGGATTTCCACTCCCCCAACCGGCATGAATTCTGGGAGCTGAAGCCCCCCCCCCCCCATCTCCAAAGATGACCATTCCCAACCAACACCCAGGACTTCCAGTGTGGCCCTAGTGGTTAAGGCCATGAAAGCCAGCTGGGTGACTTTGAACCAGTCATTCTCTCAGCCTCACGCACCTCACAGGGTTGTTGTGGGGAAAATAGGTGAAGGAAGGTTGAGTTATTTGTAAAAACAATGAAGGCGAATGTTAATAAGTAAAAAAAAGCATTTCTATTTTGCAGTGGCTTCCCTGTTGTGTTGCCTCTGATTTCTAATGTCACAGGCTCGGGAAGCTGAGGGCCCTCAATTTTTCTGCACGGCGGGGGCGGGGGGACGGCGGCAGGAGCTTACGCGGCACGGCCGGTCTCCTAGGATCTCCTAGGCGTCGCCCGCGCCCTCTCAAACTACCGCCAGTCGCCCCGTGTTCAGCAAAGCAAACGCGGGGAAGTCCTTTGTAGGCGGCTAGAACTGGCCGCCCGCAAAGGATATCCCCGGACTTGTTTTGATGAGCACGGGGCGACTGACGGTAGTTTGCGCCGGCCGCGCCCGCTCAAACTACCGCCAGTCGCCGCATGTTCAGCAAAGCAAGCCCGGGGAGGTCCTTTGTGGGCGGCCAGTCCTAGCTGCTTGCGCCCGGCACTGCGGCTTGAAGTGAAGCCCCAAAGCCCCCGCCGCCACCGGAATAACTGCTGCCACCTCCTCCTCCAACAGCACTGCCGGATTTGCCGCCGGGCGCTGCGGCTGAGGTGAAGCCGCCAAAGCTCCCGCCCGTGGCAGCGGCGCCTCCCCCTCCGCTCGGAGCACCTGAGCTGAGCCCCGCGTTACCCCTGCCACCGCCTCCTCCTCCGCCGTGCTTTTGAGCCAGTAGGAAGGCGGCGGAGGGGGGGGGAGCAGCAAAAAAAAAAAAAAAAAAGGCCCCATGCCTTCTCAAAAGCACGGCGGAGGAGGAGGAGGCGGCAGGGGTAACGCGGTGCCCAGCTCGGGTGCTCCGAGCGGAGGGGGAGGCGCTGCCGCCGCCACGAGCGAGGGCGCCAGCGGAAGCTTTGGCAGCTTCACCTCAGCCGCAGCGCCGGCAGCAAATGCGGTGGTGCTGTTGGTGGAGGAGGAGGAGGCAGCAGTTATTCTGGTGGCGGCGGAGGCTGATCGGAATCTTCAGCGCCGGGGAAAAAACTGAAAATGGAGCAGATCCAAGCTGATGACGTCGCCACAGCTGCCAGGTCCGAACGGAGGTAGCCAGAGCGGTGCCGAGGCGAAAGAGCAACATGACTGGAGGAGGAATTCTGGGAGTTGAAGTCCACAAGTCTTAAAGCAGTCAGGTTTGAACACCCCTGGGTTCCCCCCCCCCCCTAAAGGGTTAGGGGTGCGAGGGTCTTGTAACTTGACAGCTTTAAGACTTGCGTGCTTCAATGCCAGAGTTTCTGAGCCAACATTTTGGTTGCTAAGCAGGACCGTTGTTAAGTGATACTGATATTATATAACACTTTTAATTAAGCGGGTACCTTGAATAAACATAACTTTGAGTTTCAAATAATACTGATTTCGTTGTTGTCTTAGGTGACATCTGTGAAAAAAATTCAGGTGCTCAGGCATGAAAATGTGCCGCTCAAACACTATACTTTTCAGCTCACACTGAAAAAAAATTAGAGGGAACATTGCTGGGAACCAAGGTGAGAGGGTGGGCTGCTTCCCCAAGCTCTCTCCTTTCCTGTCCCAGGAGCTCTGGGGGTTGGCTGATGACCCACCCAAAGGGTCAAGGACTGCAGAAAGCCCCTCCCATCCCCAGAGACCCCAGACTCAATTTAAACTCCCACAGATGGAGGGGGGTCATCATGGAATCTCTGCCCCAGAGGCTCTTGCAGATCAGGGTGAGAGCCGATAGCAGCTGAGTTAAACGTTCCTGGGAGTAAAAATAAATATTTATTATCCAATTAGGAAGGAACACCAAAAAGTAAAGGTACCAAAAGAAAAAGAAAAAACCCAAAGGGAAGAGAAGATCCTGACTTCTCCTTCCTGGCTCTTTGAACGGAGTCCCGAAAAAGAAAAGCCTAAAAGGGGCTTCTCCTTGCCTGGCTTCATACAAGCACAGACGCCCCCACTGGAGCAGGAGGAGGGGCAGCCCCGCTTCCAGCGTGCAGGGAGGGACACTCTTCCCATGGGCAGAGGAACCCTCCACACCCACCGGAGGAACAGAAGAAGTTTCGGACCACGTGGTCCCAGCAGGGAGAGGAGGGGCAGAGGGGGGGAATGAGTTGGCCCGTGGGCGGGACCAGACAGGAAAGCCAGAGCCCCGCCCCTTCCTCTAGCCCTCCCCTCCCCTGGCTGGACTTCCGCTTCCCTCCGCCTCTTCCGCTCCTTCTTCGGAGGATCTGCGCTGGATCCTTCTGGAGAGGCTACCGGGTCCCGCTCGAGGCAGGTAAGGTTGCTCTCCCAGGAGATCCTCTCCCCGCCAGGAGGAAGGGAGCTGCGGATCCCGCTCTTCGGCATCTCGGGGTTTTCCTCGAGGAGATCCGGCTTTGGCGTTGCCTGCAGGGAGCGGATCCCTCCCTTCCCTCCAGGGGGACAAACGGGGCTCCGTTCCCGGTATGGCTCTGCCCCCTCCTCGCCCGGCCAAGGGTCCCCGGGGGATGCTGGTAAATTGCTTCAGAAGGTTTCTGAGCATCCAAATCCCACACGTGCAGTTGGAAAAACGGAGTTTAAAACTTTTGTTGAGGTTTGTAATGTGCTCTTAACACAGATTGGCTTCATTGCAATAGGGAGGGGAGAGTTTGGGAGAAAAAAAACGTTTTAAATGAACTGAATTGAGTTCATGTTGTCTTAACCCACAAAAGATATTTTTTCTTTGAGCTCAATTAAAAAGGGGATGAAATGAAATCCTTTGTTTTTCTACTAATGTTTAATCTGCCTCTAAATACTCGTTTCTTCTGATTCCTTTGGTGGAATCAGGAGAAATCCTTATTTTCCTTCTTTTGCCCTGAAGGGGCTGTGATGTGGCTCTTCATGGTGGATGCTTTACAGAGCAAAAGGTTTTAAGGAGGTTTGGGAGCTGGTTGTCAGATGCCACCTGGTCTTTTCCTGTGTTTTGCTACTATTCCCTGAGTGGCTGCCATGAATCAGGGGGAGGGGGAATGTTTTGGGGGGAGGAAATGAAAGTATCCCCTCCAGACTCTGCTTCAAGATCAGCCTCCATCCCAGCTACATACCAAACTGCTTGTCCATTATGAAAATATCTTGCCTGAACTGTGTGTGTGTGTGTGTGTGTGTGTGTGTATTCGTAGGAAGTTGGGGGGGATGAACTTCTGGATTTGCACTACTGCAATGTACTTGACCTCTAATAAAACTATACCTCACCCAACAAATGAAGCCAATGACTCTTTCTATTTAGGAGTTTAAGCTGTGCCAGGTCTGACATAGTTCTTGTGAGAGGGTAGCAGAAGGTGGCCTTTCCTAATTGTCCATATTTTCCAGAATTCCTGTCCCAGACAGCTCTGGGTCCTAGAAAACCTTAAATCTTTGTTGCTGCAGCCTCCAAAAAGAACTGGGAAAAAACAGCCCTTTTCACACCACCTCTTCCCCATCTGATCTCTCTCATCTTTCTTTGAGTTTTCCTACTCACAGTTATGCATTGGTCCCCGTTGATTTCATTTTGCTGGTTTCTTCCATTTTCTCTCATTTAAATCTTGGTTTGAAGAAATTGTTTTTTAATGGATCCAGTCTGGGTCGGTCACCAGGATCAGAGGTTTTGTCTTCCGAGTATTCAGACACATGCTGGAGCCCATCCTCAGGGAATTTCTCTCCAGCACAGGGGTCTGTAACCTAAACACTCAAAGAGCCATTTGGACCCATTTCCCACAAAAAAGAAAAACTGGGAGCCATAAAACTCTTTTGACATCTAAAATGAAGATAATACAGCTTATATCATTTTTTATTTTCATGCTATATATATATAAAAAAACTATAATGTTCCATTTATGAAATCAATGAACTGTTACAGAGAAAAGAAATTTTTATTTCTGCATGCAACAAAAACATTTTGGACTCTGAAATTAAGACCTTTCTCTCTCTCTTTCTGTGTATCTTGTCTCTCTCTCTGTTTTGTCTCTGTGTCTGTCTGTCTGCCTCTCTCTCTCTTTCTCTGTGTTTCTCCTCTCTCTCTCCCCCCTCTCTCTGTCTACCTCTCTATCGAGTCCGAAAACTTGGAAGACAAAACCTCTGGTCCTTGTGACTGACCCAGATTGGATCCTGCAACTTCATCCTGGCACATGTAGATTCGCCTTCATTTATTTTTTATCTTCATTTGACAAAAGGGCAATTGAGTGAAAGTTTTTGCCTTACTTTTCTGTGTTTCCTATAGGGCCATGATGGCAAGCCTTTTAGAGACCAAGTGCCAAAACCACAACCCAAAACCCACTTATTTACCTCGGAGTGCCAATTTAATCTGAATATTAAAGGTTTTAGTTTACCGTATTTTTTGGAGTATAGGACACACCTTCCCCCCCCTCAAAAAAAGAGCGTGGAAATGTTGGTCCATCTTATACACCCGGGATGGGGAACCTATGGCATGCGTGCCACAGGTGGCATGTGGAGCCATTTGTCAGTGCACGCAAGGCATTGCCCTGTCGGTTGAGTTCAGCCTTTTTAAAGCCATTTTTCATCCCCCCCCGGCTCCAGAGGCTTTATAGGAGCCTGGGGAGGGTGAAAACAGCCTCTCTCGCCCCCCCATGCTGCCCCGAGAGGCCCTCTGGAGGCTTCATGAGCTTCCCTGAAGCCTCCGGAACGCAAAAAAAATGGCCCTACTGGCAAACTGGAACTTCAGGAACGGACTTCCAGTTTAAGCCCTCTGGAGCCTTCAGGGGCCAAGCTTCCGGAGGACAGAGGACAAAAAACAATCCAAGAAGTCACTTCCCCATCCAGCCAGCCCCACCTGACCTGCTCCCTGCTGGTTTCTGTAAAACCTTGCCTTTCTTGCTCTACTCTTCTTCAATTGTCCTTCTATGGGCTCCACAAGACAAGATCTCATTTCTGCCCTAGGGCAGCGAACTCCTGGTGGGCTGGAAGTGAATATGAATGGCCTGCCCCCCCCCCCCCCAGCTTCCTCGCTCAGTTGAAGGCTTCTTCAGCCTTCAAAGGAGTTGCACAGATCTTTTTTGCTTCCGGGTTGGTGCAGGAGGCTTTCCAGGGCGAAAATGAGGCGCGGAAAGCGTGGGTCCCCCCCCCCCCGTTTTGGTCCTGTAAAGCCTCCTGCACCAATCTCGAAGCAAAAAAACCCTGCAACTGTTTGAAGTCTGAAGGAAGCCTCCAACTGAGCAAGTTTGCTGTGCAATGCGAGTGCCCCCCCCCAGTGGTGGGTTTCAATTTTTTAGAATCTATTCTGTGGGTGTGCCCTATTTTGAGGGTGTGGCTTGGCAATCATGTGACCAGGCAGGTATGGACAACTGGACATCACTCATGCACACTCAGTTACATGATCACCCCCCCCCCCCCAAGCCATGTGGCAAAATTTTGTAGGGACTCCTATGAAGGGGGAGGGAAGAGAGGGGAAAACCTTCCAAAAATAGACAACTGGAGGATTAAGGGCCGAAATTAGGGAGATCGGAGAAGGCAGGATAGAGGGGAATCCAGTAGAAAGCTATCACACGCTGGGGAAAGAACTTTGGGAGATCGGCCACTGCTCTCTGGTGAATTGTGCTGCTGGACCTCTCCATGCTTCTCCGTTCATCACCTCCACACTCAGGTATGGGACTTGACACCGAATTGGGCTAGGATAGTGTGGACGGGCGGGGGGAGCGAGCAATGGAGCTGCTTCCGGACAGGTGGGGGGGGGGGGAGCGAGTGAGCGACAGGGACGGGGCAGGCGTTCCGGAAGTTACTTCTGGGTCCACCGGTCAAACCTCCTCACCAGATTGGTAAATTTCACCATCCAGTTCCACCGAGCTGGTGCGAACCAGTAGGAAACACCCCACCCCCCTTGAATGCTCATGCGTCCCTGGCCGTGGCATTGCCCTGAAAACCAGTTAGCCAGCGGCATACATGCCTGCATTTGCATGCTAGTGAAGCTGGGCTGGGGCAGCTGGCATGCCCGCAGCGAGGGCTCTGTGTGCCACCTGTGGCACGCGTGCCATAGTTTCGCCATCACGGCTATAGGCAGTTGTCGAGTTACAACTAAAACTGGGCTGCAATCTCACTTGTTGAGCAAAGTGGTCATTATGTGAGACATCACATGATTGCTTTGCTCAAGAACTGCAATTCCTCTCTCACTGTTGTGGTTGTTATTAACAATAGCAATAGCACTTTGACTTAGATACATAGTGCTTTACAGCACTCTCCGAGCAGTTTAAAAATGTCATCATCTGGCCCTCAGCGATTCTGTGATTCTCTGTGTTTCTCAAAATGAAATAATCTTATCTTCTTTTTTGTTCCACCAGCAGGAAAACAGCTGTGACCAAAGATTTACCTGAAAGGGAACTATGAACAGATAGTAGAAATTTAGCCCAAGGCAGCAGCCACCAGAAAGCATGGAGTGTGGGACTCTCTTGGATCCCCTATCAGACACAAGAAACAGTTCAAGAACACCCAAAAGAACCCATGAATGCCCCGAGTGTGGGGAATCCTTTGCCCGCAAGTCCCTCCTTTTGACCCACAGGAAGGTCCATGTGGGAAGTGGATCCAGTCAAGGATTGGAGGATGAGCAATCGCTCTCTGGTAAAAACTCCAAAGATCTCAGGAGCTGCCCAATACTAAAACCCTATAAATGTGAGGAATGTGACTTATGTTTTGGTCAAAAGTCAAACCTTTTTAGACATCAGAAAATCCACACTGGAGACAAACCTTATCAATGTCTGGAATGTGGGAAATTTTTCCGTGAAAAAGCCCATCTCAGAGACCATGAGATAATCCACACAGGGGAGAAACCTTACAAGTGTTGGCAATGTGGGAAAAGCTTTTCTCGGAACTCAAGTCTTTGGCTCCATGAGAAGATCCATGCAGGAATAAAGTCTTACAAGTGCTTTGAGTGTGGAAAATATATCTCCCAGAATTCATCTCTTTGGAGTCATGAGAAAACACACAGAGGGGAGAAAAACGAAAAGTGCCTCGAATGTGGAAAAGGTTTTACCTCGAAATCGAGCCTGAAGCGACATCAAAAACTTCACACGGGAGAGAGACCCTATGAATGCCCAGAATGTGAGAAACGATTTATGTATTCTCATGAACTTCAGAGACACCAGGTATGGCACAAAGGGGACCTACCGTATAAATGTGGGGAGTGTGGGAAAAGTTTTATTTCGCCAGGAGAGCTTCAAATTCATCAGAGAATCCACACGGGGGAGAAGCCATACAAGTGTGGGGAGTGTGGGAAATGCTTTTCCCAAAAACAAAACCTTGTAACACATCAGAGGTTTCACACGGGAGAGAAGCCCTACAGATGCGTAGACTGTGGGAAATGCTTTGCTCAAAGTGGAGTCCTTTGGAGACATCACAAAATCCACACAGGGGAGAAGCCACATCAATGCAACGACTGTGGAAGATTTTATCGTACCTCATCAGCTCTTAGAAGTCATGTGAAAACTCACACGGGGGAAAAAAACTACAAATGTTTGGACTGTGGGAGACAATTTGCTGAGTCATCTGCTCTTAGAGTTCACAGCCGAATCCATACAGGAGAGAAACCTCACAAATGCTCAGAATGTGATAAATGTTTTTCAAGGAAATATAGTCTTGTCAGGCATCAACAAACCCACACTTGAGAAAAACCATATAAATGTCTGGAGTATGAGAAATGTTTTGCCCAGCCTTCAGCCCTTCGCATGCACACCAGAAGTCACACAGGAGAGTGGCCTCACAAGTGTGCAGAGTGTGAGAAACCTTTTCACTGCAAATCAACATTAAAAATGCACCAGAAAGTCCATAACAGAGATAACCCCTTTAGTTGGGAACAATGTGGAAAACATTTTTTAAAAAAAATCACACGTTATAATTCACCAGGAACTAAATTATAAACGTGTGGTGACCATATATATATAAAATGTTTGGCAGAAGACAGGAAGTCTTTGGTTTATGAGCACAATTGGGAATGGATTTCCGGTCATTAGTTGTTACAGTCGTAAGTCAAGGCAGTCAGATATTTTTGTAATTTTTTTTCTAGCCCTTTGTTAATGAATAAGGAGAACTGAAGATTTAAAGGGGTGAAAATGGGGTGAAGGATGGAATGAAGATGCATCTGGTGATCCAATGTTGGCTGAGGATGAAGAGGGGAAGTTTCTTTTTCTTCCTACCTTTTTTGGAGTAATTTATTTTCTTTTTTTCCACATTGCGTTTTTCATATATTAATGCACACATACAGTATGTTCACAAACCTACTGTATTTAATTATATTAAGTGTCTTTGTCTGACCTGCAAATGTAGTCCTTAATAAAAATTATTCAAAATAATCAAGAAGACTCTTTTGAGAACACAGACTGGGTGGTCAGGTCAAAAGAGTCAAGATGGCCGTCCATTTGGTGCCATGCTCTGCAGTCAAAAGTCCTGCTGCTTTTTAGCTCTGTTGTGTGATGAGCATTGAAAAAGATACCATCTTGACTCCTTTGGCTCCTCCCTCCCTCGCTGGATATGTCCGACTACGAAATTGAATTAAAAGGAGTAGATTTGTGATTAGCTGTACAAAAAATGTCTTGGTGGTTCGGATGGACCCCCTGCTCTTAAGGGCAGATCGTAGGAGGCCCCCTATATGTGCCTGACACGCTCAGGATTAATAGGACCCCATTTCACTTAGGACGTATGGTGCACTTCGAGCCCCTTGACTTTTGCCAGTGTTGTAATGGTGCAACTCTACACTTGATGAAATTCATGAACCAAAAGAATCGGGCTCCCCCTTGTACACACAGGCACCCCAATATCCAATCCTCCACTTCCAACCCCACTTTGTCCCAGGACTGGGGGAAAAACAGCCTCCTACAGCTCTCCAGAAGACTATAAGTGTGGGGAGGCCCTGCAGGATCCCCCAGGAAAGGGCCTTCCACAGGGCAGGGCCTGCTGCAGAAAAGTCACACTTCCTGGGTCCCCCTAGATGGCAAATTGTAATGGTCAGGATCTGGGTTAATTATCACCTGTATAATGGTTTATTTCCCTTTCTTCAGCTGCTTTTCCTTCTGGAAGATTTTTATAAACACACTCCTCAAACACACGTTTCTACATGGACACTGATGCATGTCTACATACGTCCATATCCGTGTTTCTCAATCTTCACCATTTTAAACTCTCTGGATTTCAACTCCCAGAATCCCCCAGCCAGCATGAATTCTGGGAGCTGAAGTCCCCCCCCCCCCCCGCTTCAAAGATGACCATTCCCAACCAACACCCAGGACATCCAGTATGGCCTAGTGATTAAGGCCCTGCATTAGAAAGCCTGAGGCCATGGGTTCCAGTCCTGCCTTGGCCATGAAAGCCAGCTGGATGACCTTGGGCCAGTCTCTCTCAACCTAACACAGGGTTCTTGTGAGCCAAATAGGTGAAGGAAGATCTGTGGGATATCTTCCCTGTCTTTGAGTTATTGTAAAAATAATAAAGGCAGATATAAGTAACTAAAAATTAAATCATTTCTATTTGGCAGGGGCTTGGCAATATTTTCAGGCTTGTTTCCCTGTTGCCTTGTGTTGCCTCTTAAGGGGAAAAAGAATGAGATCTGAGCTTCTCCCCACAAACTCTCTTTCCTGTCTCGGGGTCTCTGGGGATTAGGAAACCAAGGAATGTGAGAAGACCCCTCCATGCTCAGAGACCTCCACCCAATTTTAATGTTCACGATGGGAGGCCATCTTTTAAACTCTGCCCCAGTTACTGCCACTTTAAATGGAGTTCCTAAAGAGAAAAACCTTAAAAAGGGCTTCTGTGTCAGGCTTAATACAAGGGCGCACAGAGACACAAATATACACAAACAATAACACACGCACACAGACGCGCCGGGGGAGGAGGGGCAGCCCTGCTTCCAACGTGCAGAGACGGGCACTCCTCCCATTGGCAGAGGGAACCTCGACACCAAAGCCCATTGGAGGAACAGAAGAAGTTTCGGTGCAAGGGGAGGGGCGGAGGGGGTAAGGAGATGGATAAGGGGCGGGGCTGCAGGGCGGGGGCGGAGCCCGAGAGGCGAGCGGAGACTCCTCCCCCTCCCCTCCCCCTGGCTGGATCTCCGCTTCCCTCCGCGTGTCCCGCTTTGCAGGAGGAGGATCGGCGCTGGATCCCTCGAGAGAGACTTCTGGGTCCCGCTCGATACAGGTGGGGCTGCTCTCCCTCCGGCCTCCAGGCCGCCCCTTCTCCCAGGAGATCTCTCCCCCGACCCCAGGAAGGGAGCTGCCGATCCCGCTCTTCGGCTCGCAGGGTTTTCCTGGGGGAGATCCAGCTCCGTCGTTGCCTGAAGGAAGCGGATCCCTCCCTCCCCTCCAGTGGGACAAAGCGTGCTCCGTCCCTCGGCTGGATCTGCCCCCTCCTCGCCCGTCCAAGGCTCCCCGAGGGGTGGATCCGGGAAGTAACTTTGGGGTAAGTTATTTTCAGAAGGTCTCTCTGTGGTCCGTCCGAGGTCTCTGAGCATCCCTATCCCACACGTGCAGTTGGAAAAACGGAGCTTTAAAACCTTTGTTGAGATTTGTAATGTGCTCTTAACACAGAGCGACCTCATGGCAATGGGTGTGAGGGAGAGTTTGGGAGAAAGAAAAAAGGCTCTAAATGAACTGAATTGAGTTCATGTTGTCTTAACCCACAAAAGATCCTTTTCCCCTGAGCTCAATTTAAAAGGGGAACAAACACATCTGCTAACTACAGCTAAAATAGCATTTGCCCAATACTGGAAACAAAATAATACCCCTCCCCACGGACGAATTAGTGATAAAAAAAGCTTTGGATTATGCAGAGATGGACAAATTAACACTGAAATTAAAAAAGAAAGAAGAGTCGGAATATTATGAAATTTGAAACAATTGGTACAAATGGCTGCAAAACAGGAATAAAATTAATTAAGCCAAAAAACAATATATATAAATATATATAGAACTGTGTATAAAGTGTGTAAATATAGAAGCGAAATATTATATACATGTACAGGTATTACATAACAATGTTGACGTAATGACAGTAAGGTGTTGTAGAAGGGAAAAAATAAAAAAAAATCTGCAAATTTAAAAGGGGAACAGATGAAATCCTTTGTTCTTATGCTAAAGTTGAATCTGCTTGGGGGAATCAGGAGAAATAATCCCGTATTTTCCTTCTTTTGCCCTGAAGGGGCTGTGATGTGGCCCTTCATGGTGGATGCTTTACATTACAAAGCAAAGGTTTTAAGGAGGTTTGGAGGCTGGTTGCCACCTGGTGCTCTCCTCTCCTCCCTGACTATTCCCTGAGGGACGGCCATGAGGGGGGGGGAGGAAGAATCCTTGTGGGTGGGGGGGAAATAAAGGCGGTATCTCTTCCTTGACGCTGCTTCAAGGTCAGCTTCAAGGTCAGCCGGCATCCCACTTAATAACAAACTGTCCTTGGACCCCTTGCCTGAACCTCTTTTTTGGGATGGGGGAATGGGAGGAGATTGGCTCTTTTCCCACCCGCCCTTCCCACTCCGTTCCTCTTCCTTTGAGTTTTCCTTCTCACAACTATGCATTGGTTCCTCTTGGGTTTCCATCTTGGTGGTTTCTTCCGTTTTATCTGAAGTCTTTGGAACCTAAGCATTTCTTTTTTATGGATCAGGTATCAGGATCAGAGGTTTTATTTTCTGAGATTTCGGACTGGAGGCCATCCTCGGAGAACTTCTCTCTAGCAGAGTATATCTTGTTGTGTGTGTGGTGTAGTTGTGTATGAGGATGGGCTCCAGCACGAGTCCAACTCCACCACGGTTGACCCTGGTGACCGACACAGATTGGGTCCTTCAACTTCATCCTGGGACACGTATATTCGCCTTCAATTGTGTTTTATCTTTGTTTTACAACACAGCAATGCAGTGAAAAGTTTTTGCCTTGACTTTTTGTTTCCGATAGGCAGTCCTCGAGTTAGGAATACAACTGGGCTGCAAACTCATTTCTTGAGAAAAGTGGTCATTACATGGGACATCACATTAACCGCTTTGCTCAAGAACTGCAATTCTGGCCTCACTGTTGCAGTTGTTATTAGCCAGGGATCCCCAAACTTTTTAAACAGGGGGCCAATTCACTGTCACTCAGACTATTGGGGGCCCAGACCGGCTGGGTGGGCGTGGTTAGCTGTTCCTGTGACTAGGTGGGTGTGGCCAATTTTCCACCCTCCCCCCCTCCCCCCATGAATCCCCCTCCCAGACCCCCTTCCGACTTCCCAGATCCCATTCCCGACATCGTTCCTTATCAAGCAAAGTCTGGAGTATATTGAAACCAGATAGATTAAAAGTTAAAAAATAATAAAAATAAAAAATAAAGGAAAAAAAAGAAAAAAAATAATTAAAAATTAACAGGGGGAAACCCCCCCCCCAGAAAAAAAATCAATAAACTCTCTACCTTAAACTCAGCTTCCCATCAGTGTTAACACTTAAACAATGTACATCATTCCTAATCTCAATTAATTTATTACTTGCAGGATTTCAAACTATGTTGAAACCAAGTGAGTTAATCAAATAAAATTCTACTCTAGCTAGGGACCTTGTCTCTTTATCTAAATATGTATCCATTTCCAAACCTTTAATATATCCCTTTTACTTCTTTCTCTATAAAGCAACTTAAACACCTCAAATATTTCTCTCGGTTTCTGTTTCAACTCCACTCATCCTGCCTCTACCTGTGTCCATATATATATTTTATTATCATCCGTACACCTCCCCTATTTGCTCCGCCTTCCTTCAAGCTCCCGAGTATATTCTTCCAAACTTATGTTCAAATAAATGTTACTATAAAAGTCAGCTTACTTTCTGGCTCAAAATAATCTCTAATTAATCCTTCACTACCCTCCCATCTGCGCCACCCTTCCCAACTCAATTCAACCTAAACCACAATCCAAAAGTGTCACAATCTCCGCCTTCCCCTCCCTAGAGAATAAAACATAAGCAGTTTATGTAAAAGTTCCAAATTGTCCATCAAGTCTTTTTTTTTTTTTTAAAGTCCCATACAATATAATTTCCGAGGTGATCAGCATCATTTCTTACAACCTTAATGTCTCTTGATCGGTATAGCGCTATGCCATTTTCTACAAAACATAGTCACAGAGTGTTGTTCAAGTTAAGATTAAGCAAATATTTTGAAAGCATAACTAAATCCTTGTTCTCCGCTCTACTGCCTTTCCGAAGGGGAAAAACGACAGCTCCCGCCTTGTAATTGTGTGATTGGTTAATTCTGTTGTACTTCTCCTTGTATTTGTCCAAGTCCGGGTAATTCAGGAAGTCCCGCCTTTAAGATCTTATGATAAAAATCTTGGGCTTCACAAGCTGAGTTGAGGCGATGTTTCTGATCGTTAAGTGTGACTGTAATACCAAATGGCGCTTCCCATCTGTACCGTATCTGATTATCTCTAAGTTCTTTAGTTAAAAAAGCATAGCCTCTCCTGGCTTTTAACATCTGGGGAGGCACCTCTTTGAAGACGATCAAATCCTGTCCATCAATTCGCAGCCTGTTGTTGTAGAACTCTTGCAGCATCGCGTTTCTGGACTCTTTTGTAGCGAAATATATAACCACATCTCTCGGAAGCTGTCTCTGTTTTGCTGTCCACGAATTATGGCGGTAAATTTTTTGGATCTGCCAATCAAAGTTGAGTCCCGGACCGCCCACCACACGACTGAACGCCTCAAAAAAGGTCTGCTTCAAATTCTCCTGTTCGTTTTCACGCAATCCCCTAACTCTTATTGCAAACGCAGTCTTTTTATAATTTGTCATAACAAGTTGTCTCTCTGCCATTTCAATTTCCTGTTGCAACTTTTCGATTTTAGATGTCAAATTAAAATTATCTTGTTCCAAAAGTTCCAATTTATCCTCCATTCCTGCAATGTAGTCTGTCATCACGGTTATCGCTTCGATGGTATCGTTCCTTGTTCGGGCAATCTTAGCATCCAATTGATCACATAGTTCCGAAATAAATTGCATTATTTCCTCTTTAAATTCTCTGAGAGTTTCAAAAAGAAATTCTTTCATTAACAAATCTCCAGTAGGGGGCGTAGAAGGCAAAGACTGTGGCTTTATCGCGATTACTTAGGATGCATTGTTAAGAAAACGTTTGGAATTTTTTGACTTGGGAGCCATTATAAAAAAAAACAAAAGCGAACAAACAAAGTCTCTGCACACCCTGATTTGCAATAAAATACTTTGAGTAAACTTTGGCAATTAGTAAAGAAAAGTTTTCAGAAAAACAGGGCTGATTAAATATATCAACTGCGAAGGTTATAAAATTGCCATTTTGAAAAACAGTTAAACAAAGGAGTTTTTGGTTAGATTGAAGCTGGTATTTAAATAATGATAAACAAAAAAGGATTTCAGGAATGGTCATTGCCCCGACCGATTTTAAATAGCTTAAATTTGTTCTGAGGGGGGAGGATGATCTGCCTCGGGCTGAAAAAAACAGCCGAGAAGATCTGGCTGGAGTAAAAGAAAAAAAGCTCAGCTTTGTGTTGAACCTCTTCTCCGTTCACAGCGAAAAACAAAAGGCTGTGAATTTCAAAGAGATTCTAACGACTGAGCTACTCCCTGCCCCTTTCTGCCTAAAAGGGGAGATATCTATAGATCTTTTAGATATACAGACTAGAACTCTGGGGGGAGCTCCATTGAGCCCCCGACGACGACAGGGTCCTCCCCCGGAAGTCTTACTAGACCATTTTTTAAATTGCTTAGGAGTCTAGTGGTCCACTTCAGGAAACTCAGTTTTACAATAATTCTTCTCAGCCCCAAAGAGCTTACAATCAACAAGTCAGTGTCTCTCTCCCTCCCTCCCTCTTTTAATCTCTTTATCTTAATATTTTCTAGGGGTAGGGGAGAAGAAAATGGGCCAATTTTTTGACTCCTGGGGCATTTGTGCAGACAATTGTTCGTATCCCACCGACCCCCGCCACAAGCATTCTTCAGGCCAAAAATGGGTAAAAACAAAGTTAAGTTCTGCACTTGGCTGAAGGTCAGCGGTGCGATATATTCCGGGCAGCCTCATAGTCCTGTGTGGGCCGAATTAATGGCTTTGGCTGGCCATATGCAGCCCGCGGCCCGTAGTTTGAGGACCGTTGTTATTAGCAATAGCAATGGCATTTCGACTTAGACACATAGTGCATTACAGCATTCTCTGAGCACTTTACAAATGACAGCATCTGGCTCTCAACAATTTTGTGATTTTCTGTGTTTCTCGAGAGCAAATAATGTTCTCATCTTCTTTTTTGTTCCGCCAGCAGGAAAACAGCTGTGACCAAAGGTTTACTTGAAAGGCAACTGTCAAGAGATAGTAGAAATTCAGCCCAAGGCAGTAGCCAAAGGGCAAGCATGAAGCGTGGGAAACTCTTGGATCCCCCACCAGACTCAAACAGCCCTCCAAGAACAGCCAAAAGAACCCATGAATGCTCAGAGTGTGGGGAATCCTTTGCTCGCAGGTCCCTCCTTTTGACCCACAGGAAAGTCCACGTGGGAAGTGGATCCAGTCAAAGTTTGGAGGGTGAGGAATCTTCCTTTGGGAAAAACTCCAAAAATCTAAAACCCTATAAATGTGAGGAATGTGACTTATGCTTTCAACAAAAGTCAAGGCTTCTTACGCATCAGAAAATCCACACTGGAGAGAAACCTTACCAATGTCTGGAATGTGGGAAATTTTTCCGTGGAAAAGCCCATCTCAGAATCCACGAGGAAATCCACTCAGCAGAGAAAACTTACAAGTGTTGGGAATGTGGGAAGAGTTTTTCTCAGAAGGCAGGTCTTTGGTCCCATAAGCAGACTCATGGGAAAAAGTCTTACAAATGCTTTGAGTGTGGAAAATGTTTCAACCAGAGTGCAGGTCTTCGGAGTCATGTGAAAATACACATAGGGGAGAAAAATGAAAAGTGCCTCGAATGTGGGAAGTGCTTTACTCTGAAAGGAAACCTGGTGCGACATCAGAGAATTCACACTGGAGAGAAACCCTTTGAATGCCCAGAATGTGGGAAACAATTTATGCTTTCTGCTAACCTTAAGAAACACCAGATGCGTCACAAAGGAGAGAAACCCTATGAATGTGGGGGGTGTGGGAAATGTTTTGTTACACAAAGTGAGCTTCAGATTCATGAACGAATCCACACAGGGGAGAAGCCATACACGTGTGCGGAGTGTGGGAAATGCTTCTCCCATAAAGGAAACCTTGGAAAGCATCAGAGAGTCCACACGGGAGAGAAGCCATACAGCTGCCTAGAATGTGGAAAATCTTTTCCTTATCAGAATGGACTTTGGACACATCATAAAACCCACACAGGGGAGAAACCATATCAGTGTAACGAATGTGGAAAACTTTATAATAGCAAATCAAACCTTAGAGTGCATATAAAAATTCACACAGGGGAAAAAAACTACAAATGTTTGGACTGTGGGAAAGCGTTTGCTCAGTCATCTTCCCTTAGAAGTCACAGCCGAATGCATACAGGAGAAAAGCCCCATAAATGCTCAGCGTGTGATAAAAGTTTTTCACAGAAAGATTCTCTTGTGATGCATCAGCGAATCCACACTGGATAGAAACCATATAAATGTTTGGATGGTGGTGAATGTTTTGCCCAACCTTCAGCCCTCCACATCCACACCCGAAATCACACAGGAGAGTAGCCACACAAGGGTGCAGAGCGTGAGAAACCTCTTCATTGCAAACCAACGTTCAAAATGCATCAGAAAGTGCATACCAGAGATAAACCGATTTAGTTATGAACAATGTGAAAACGTGGTTTTTTTCCCAATGTCACATCTTATAAGTCACCAAAAACATCACACAGTGACAGGAGGGAAATCCTAAAAAATGTTGGTTGGGCAAAATATTGTTTTTTTCTATTGAAGCAACCTCAAACTCCATCAGAGAATACACAATAAGGCAAAAGGACGTAACAGGTAGCTAACCTTTGGGGCAGATTAGCAAACCAGCTGATTCCACCCCTGGCTGGCCCCTCCCCTCCCCTTGTCCTAATGCCCGCAGCCTTGCTGCTCTTCACCCGCTGGCCTCCCTCACCTTGCATTTGTGCTCGTCCTCACGCCCACCACTCAGCTCTTCGCCCATATTCCTCGCCTGTCTTGGCTCCTCGGCCAGACGGGTGTTTAGCCCAAGAAAATGCTGGCCACTATTTCCTAGACATTTCAAGCAAATGATTGCAACGGATGAAAAGTAATCAAGGAGAGAGGCAACCTAGAACTAAGGAGAAATTTCCTGACGCTTAGAATAATTAAGTTGTAACAGTCAAAACACCTAAGTATTTTTCTTAATTCTTACTGGGCCTTTATTGATCAATGAGGAGAATGACGATTTAGACAGGAGAAAATGGAGCGAGGGATGGAAGGAAGATGCATCTGGTAGCTTATTTAGAGATAAAATGTTGATGTTGAATCTGCTGGCTGAGGATGAAGAGGGAAAGTTTATTTTTCTTACTGTCTATTTTGGTAGTTTTTGTTTTTGCTTTTTTCACATTGTCTTTCATACAATATACAAACGCACAATATATTCACAGATATACTGTACATATTGTATTGAGTTTCTTTCTTTGATCTCTGAATATAATCCTTAATAAAAGTAAATCCTTAATAAAAACGAAATTCATTTTTTTCTCATTAAATCTACACTCAGTGCCCCATTATCCCATCTTATTTTGGAGGGACCCCCCCTTTTTTCACATTACCTTTCATATGTAAAAACACATACATACAGTATATTCACAGAAATACTGAATTGTATTTCTTTGATCTGTGACTATAATACTTAATAAAAGATGTGTACAAAATAGTCAAGAAGAGTGTTTTTAGAGCATGGAGTGAGTCAAGATGGTGCCATGCTCTGCAGACAAAATCCTGCTGCTTTCTAGCTTTATGTGTGTTTCCCTTTAAAACAGCTGCCATCTTGGTTCTTTTGGCTCCCTCCTCCCTCGCTGGATACTTCCGACTTTGGGATTGAATGAAAAGGAGCAGATTTTCCATTCACTTTAGGAAAAATCTCTTGGCGATTCGGATGGAGCCCCTGCTCTTAAGGGCAGATGATGGGTGGCTGCCTAAATGTGCCTGACACGCTCGGGATTAATGGGACCCCACCTCACTTTGGATATTCAGGCCCCCTTGACTTTTGCCCATTTTGTTATGCTGCAGCCTGATTGTGCAGTTGTTGAATTTCATTTTGCCCCTCATTAAATCTATACTCTGTGCCCCATAATGAGAAATGAGAACAGAATTTTAGAAATGTTTTCAAATGTATTAAAAAAGAAAAAAAACTGAAACGAGACATTGGCATAAGTATTCAGACCCTTCACTCAGTTTCTTTGTTGAAGCACCTTTGGCAGCAGTTACAGCCTCCAGTCTTTTGGGTATGAAGCAATAAGCTTTGCACATCTGGATCGGGGGATTTTCTGCCCTTCTTCCTTGCAAATCCTCTCCAGCTCAGTCAGGTCGGATGGCGACCGTCCATGCAGAGCCATTTTCAGGTCCCTCCAGAGATGGGAAGGAAGGCGGATGGGATACGTTCACTGCCTTGACTTATTGTTAAAAATAATAAAGCCGGATATAAGTGAGGGGAAAAATCAAATCATTTCTATTCCGCAGTGGCTGGGCAACATTTTCAGCCTTGTTTCCCTGTTGCATTGTGTTGGGAAAAAGCAGGAGATCTGAGCTGCTCCCCCAAACTCTCTTCTTTCCTGTCTTGGGGTCTCTGGGGATTAGGAAACAAGGGAATGTGAGAAGACCCCTCCCTGCTCAGAGACCCCCACCCAATTTTAATTCTCAGATGGAGGGTCATCATGTGAATTCTGCCCCAGTGGCTGTTCCAGGTCAGTGTAAATCCTGATGACACCTGAGTGAAAAATTCCTGGGAGTAAAAATAAATATTTATGGTAGTGGCGGCATTACGAGGCTCTGCCCACCCACCCAGACATGGTTCCACCACAAAACTGCGCTCGACTAAACCGCGTCAAACTAAACCGCATCGCTTACATCATCAGCAGGGTGACAACAGTGCGGAGACAAAAGCACGCTGTAAACCTTAAACCTAAAATTAACCCCTAAACCTAAACCCCCTAAACCTAATCCTAAACCTAACCCTTAACCCAACCCTAAACCTAATTCTAACCCTTAACCTAACCCTTAACCTAACCCTAAACCTAACCCTAAACCTAACCCTAAACCTAACCCTAAACCTAACCCTAAACCTAAACCTTAAGTTGAATCAGCTTACTTTCAAAGCGCTATTTAAAGCGCCCTTCTTTCTCCGCGCTGGCTGTTGTCGCCCTGTTGATGACGTCAGCAACGCGGTTTAATCGGGCGCGGTTTAGTCGAGCGCGGTTTTGACAGGTCGCGCCCAGACATCATCATGGACCTTCTGCGGATGCCCTTCCACTACCTAACAGGTAGTGAAGAGGATACCATTATTGGGGCACTTCTCTGGGCCTAAGCAGGATTCAATAGGGGGACGGGAGCAGAGGAAAAGGGAAGGATAGGAGGGAAGGAGAAGCCCATCTGGCTTTCCTTTGGGGTGGGGAAGACCCAGTATCCCCTCCATGATCTGCCCACTGCTCTCGCAGAGCCTCGCTGTGGTGCCTCGGCTGTGGCGGGGCCAGGAGGGTTTGCACAAGAGGAGAAGGAGGGGGAGGGAAGCCTCCACCGTGGGTTGACTCCTTCCTCACCCAGCCCCAAGGAGACCACGCAGGGCTTTCCAAGAGGGTGAGAAGAGAGAGGGAGACAGACAGACAGAGAGGGGGGAGAGAGAAAGAAAGAGGAGGATGAGAGGGAGATAGAAAAAGAGATGACAGAGAAATGAGAGGGATAGCAAGATAGAGGGTAACAGAGAGGGAGATAGAAAAAGAAAGACGAGAGAAAGAAATATGGGAGAGAGGGAGATATATAGTGAAAAATCCTTAATAAAAGAATTGTTCAAAATAATGAAGAGTGTTTTTAGAGCATGGACTGAGTCAAGATGGGCGTCAGATGGTGCCGTGGTGTGCAGTCCATGCACTGTAGTTGTTGATGTGCTCCGAATGTTGGATCTGCCGGACTCCTATTGGCTACTTCAGTGGGGCTTCTGGCATCTTCCCGCCCCCTGTGAGCCCCTTGATCCGGACACCTGGTTCCCCCGAGGCGCCTGGTACCCGGATGCTCCTCAGGTCTGATGGAGGCTCTTTCTCCTTATGGATTTCGGGCTCTCTGGGAAGAAGGTCCAGTCCTGGGAGACACAGAAGGTCACACACACAAAGAAACACACACACACAGGCACACAAACACACACCATCTCCATCTGCCAGCCTTCAGCTCCTCCTCCAACAAAGGGGGTTTCACTATTTGTGGCCCTTCCTGTGTGGGATTCTCTGTCCTTCCTTCCCTTCTGAGCTCAAGTGGGAGAGGCTGAGTTTGGGTCGGTCCCCCCTTTCAGCCCAGAGCCCATCAGGCACAGCTGGAGGGCAGAGGCAGCCATGGGGGTTCACCACAGGCAGCCATCACCTTACGACCATTTGAAAGTACAAGAGAGCCCCCCCCACACAAAAAAAGGTCCTTTATGACGGAATCCCCCAACTGGCATGAATCCCGGGAGTTTTAAGTCTTTAAGAATGACCATTCCCAACCAACACCCAGGACATCCAGTATGGCCTAGTGGTTAAGGCCCTGCGTTAGGAAGCCTAAGGCCATGGGTTCCAGTCCCCTCTTCGCCATGAAAGCCAGATGGGTGACCTTGGGCCAGTCGCTCTCTCAGCCTAGCCCACCTCACAGGGTTGTTGTGAGGAGAATAGGCGGAGGAGGCGGAGGAAGATGTGTTCCCTTCTTTGAGTTATTTGTAAAAATAATAAACACAGATATAAATTAATTTGCAGGGGCTGAGCAGCATTTTCAGGCTTCTTTCCCTGTTCTGTTGCCTCCTTGGGAAGAAGCTTGAGACCTCGGCTGCTCCCCCAAACTCTCCTCTTTCCTGCCCCCCTCCAGGGCTCTGGTGATTGGCAGCTGACCCCCCCCCCCAAGAATGTGAGTCTCTGCAGAAACCCCCCCTCGCTCAGAGACCCCTCCCCCCATTTAAGTTCTCAGGAGGGAGGGTCATCCCGTAACCTCTGTCCCAGCGGCTGTTGCAGATGATTGTAAGATGTGACCGTCACTGAATGAAAAGCTCCTGGGAGGAAAATGAAAGATTTCTTATCCACTTAGGAGGAAACAGCCATAAAGTCTTTCGGCAGGCAGGAAAAAGCCAACTCTGTGTTGCTGCTAGAAGTTACTGGAACTTTGAGCGGAGTTTCTGAAGAGGAAAAAAGTGTCTGTGCTCATTAAAACAACAATCTCTTTCTCTCCCTCCCCCCCCCCCCCAAGGAGGAGAGGCAGCCCCACTTCCAGCGTGCAGAATGGATGGGGAGAAAGAACTATTTGGAAGGCTGTCTCTATGTGTGTGTGTGAGTGAGTGAGTGAGTGAGTGAGTGAGTAATTATTCTACAAAGCCCCAGAGGGCAGGAGAAGAAACAATGGATGGAAAGTAATCAAGGAGCGAAGCAACCTGGAGTTAAAGAGACGCTTCCTAAGAGAACAATTCACCAGTGGAAGAGCTTTGCCTTCAGAGGTTTTGGGTGCTTCATCACTGGAGGCTTTTAAGAAAAGGCTGGACGGTCCCTTGTGAGGATAGGATTTCCTGCTTGAGGAGGGGGCTGGACTAGAAGACCTCCAGGGTCCCTTCTGTTCGGATTCCTGAGAGCAAGGGGCGTGGTTACTTGCAGAAGGCGGAGCCCGAAGGGAGAGTAGAAGCCCCGCCCCGGCCTTCCCGTCTCCGTCTGAGGCTGCGCGTTCATCCCCCAGTTTTCCTCCGCTGCTCAGCATGGCTGCTGAGCCCACCGGAGAGCGTCGCTCGGCCTCGCCTTGAACAGTTGGGGCTCCTTCCGCTGCGGTCCCTTCCTGCCAGGAGGGCTTTTCCTTCGCAGGAGAAAGGTAGCTGGAGTGGCCCCTCTTCCCCGGAGGATCCCTGAGACTGCGAGGATCCCGGGATGGGAGGGCTGGGACTGGGCGTCTCTGGGAACAGAGGGAAGGCTCCCTACAGACGGAGCTTTTCCCCTAAGGATTATGGGGGGGATGGAAGGGAAACCCCCAGAGAGGCTCCTCGCCTCCCCCGTTCAGTTTGGGGGGTTCTTTAAGGGGGGGGAGTTAAGTTGCTTTGAACTGAGCTCAGGATCTCCCAACCCGGAAAAGGTCCTTTTTCTTTCTTCTTAATCTAAAGAGAGAGAGAGAAAGCGGATCTTCTTTGCTTTCGGTTGCTTTTGTTTGGCGAAACGGAAGAAAACCTTTAAAAATCCAACGATTATTATTGTTTGGTTTTGTGCTAAAGGGGCTGCGATGTGGAGGTTCACAAATGACACCCTTGAAAGCCCTTTGGACTGGAGGCTGGTCTTGCTAGGAAGCTGCAGAATAGAATTAAAATTAGAATTCAGAAATAGGAATTGAATTCTTTATTGGCCAAGTGTGAATGGACACACAAGGGATTTGTCTCGGGTGGAGCTGCTCTCAGTGTACATAAAAGGACAAGATACGTTCATCAAGAATCATCAGATGCAACACTTAGTGAGAGTCCTAGGGTACAAATAAGCAATCAGGAAACAATATCAATGTAAGGATGAAAGCCACTAAGTTACAGTCTTGCAGTCATAAGTGGGAGGAGATGGGTGATAGGAACGATGAGAAGACTAATAGTAATGTAGCATTGGTGAATAGCTTGACAGTGTTGAGGGAATTATTTGTTTAGCAGAGTGATGGCGTTGGAGAAAAAACTGTTCTTGTGTCTAATTGTCTTGGTGTGCAATTTCTGTCCAGGATCTGAGGGGTCTGTAGATATTTTCACAGCCCTCTTTTTTACTCCTGCAGTTTACGGGTCCTCCATGGAAGGCAGTTTTTTTTTTAGAGTTTTTAGAGTTGTTTTTTTTTAGAGTTTTATTTGGCATTTATAGGCCGCCCTTTTCCCTGAGGGGACTCAGGGCGGCTTACAACTCATGGGAGGGAGTGCAAGACAAAACATAAAATGTGAATAAAATAAAATAAAACAGTAAAACACAACATTCATTCAGCATTCGGGCGGGGCGGATTAGGATCTTATCCCCAGGCCTGACAGGATAGCCAGATCTTGAGGGCTGTGCGGAAGGTCTGGACGGTGGTGAGGGTACGAATCTCCACAGGGAGATCGTTCCAAAGGGTCGGAGCTGCTACTGAGAAGGCTCTCCTCTGCGTAGTCGCCAGTCGGCACTGACTGGCAGATGGAATTCGGAGGAGGCCCAGTCTGTGCGATCTGATGGGACGGAGGGAGGTAATCGGCAGAAGGCGGTCTCTCAAGTATTCAGATCCACTACCATGGAGGGCTTTATGGATGGTAAGTAGCACCTTGAAGCGCACCCGGAGATCAACAGGTAGCCAGCGCAGCTCACGGAGGATAGGTGTTATGTGGGCAAACCGCGGTGCGCCCACAATCACTCGCGCGGCCGCATTCTGGACTAGCTGAAGTCGCCGGATGCTCTTCAAGGGCAGCCCCATGTAGAGCACATTGCAGTATTCCAGCCTAGAGATCACAAGGGCTCGAGTGACTGTTGTGAGGGCCTCCCGATTCAGGTAGGGCCGCAACTGGCGCACCAGGCGAACCTGGGCAAATGCCCCCCTGGTCACAGCTGACAAATGATGGTCGAGAGTCAGCTGTGGATCCAGGAGGACTCCCAAGTTGCGAACCCTGTTTGAGGGGTGTAAAATTTGACCCCCCAGCCTGAGTGATGGAACATTGGCCAAATTATTGGGAGGGAAACACAACAGCCACTTGGTCTTGTCTGGGTTGAGCACCAGTTTGCTAGCTCTCATCCAGTTCTTAACGGCCTCAAGACTCCGGTTCATCACGTCCACCGCTTCATTGAGTTGGCACGGGGCGGACAGATACAACTGTGTGTCGTCCGCGTATTGATGGTATTTTATCCCGTGCCTCCGAATGATCTCGCCCAGCGGTTTCATGTATATGTTAAATAGTAGGGGGGATAAGACCGAGCCCTGCGGCACCCCATAAGTTAGGGGCCTCGGGGACGATCTCTGCCCCCCAACCAACACCGACTGCGACCTGTCCGAGAGGTAGGAGGAGAACCACCGTAAAACAGTGCCTCCCACTCCCACCTCCCGCAGTTGTCGCAGAAGGATACCATGGTCGATGGTATCGAAAGCCGCTGAGAGGTCAAGGAGAACCAGGATGGACGCATGGCCTCCATCCCTGGCTCTCCAGAGATCATCGGTCAATGCGACCAAAGCGGTTTCTGTGCTGTAACCAGGTCTGAAGCCGGACTGGAAGGGGTCAAGATAGCTAGCTTCCTCCAAGGACCGTTGAAGCTGGAAGGCCACCACCTTCTCAACAACCTTCCCAACAAAGGGGAGGTTGGAGACTGGACGGTAGTTGTTAAGAACGGCTGGATCCAAGGATGGTTTCTTCAGGAGGGGTCTCACCACCGCCGCTTTAAGTGCGGCGGGAAAGTGCCCCTCCCGAAGGGAGGCGGTAACGACCGCCTGGATCCAGCCTCCTGTCACCTCACTGTTGTTGGCAACCAGCCAGGAGGGACACGGGTCCAGTATGCAGGTGGAGGCACTCACAGCTCGTATGGCCTTGTCCACATCCCCTGAGGCAACATCCTGGAACTCAGCCCAGAGATGGTCTGCCAAGTTATCCCCCTGTGTCTCGGCTGGATCTGCAGAGGTGGAGTCCAAGTCCGACCGAAACCGAGCAACCTTGTCCGCCAAGAACTGGACATACTCCTCAGCCTTACCCTGTAGGGGGTCCCCCGCATCCCTCCTATTTATGGGCCATGTTAATCCCTAACAGGTTATCCTAAACAGGGCGGCTGGGCGGGACTCGGCGGACGCAACCAAGGTGGCAATATGTGTTCTTTTAGCTGTCCTCAATGCCCTGATGTATTCCTTGGTGCATGTTGTCAGAAGTGCTCGGTTCGCTTCGGACTTATCGGACCTCTACAAGTGCTCTAGGCGTCTCCTCCGGCGCTTCTTCTCCCGGAGCTCCTCGGTGAACCAAGGAGGCCTCCGGGATCCGCCGACCCGGAGGGGCCGTAGTGGCGCAATCCGGTCAAGGTTGGCAGCCATTGTTTTTTCTGCACTTCTGATTCTCCTCTGAAGTCTGTGTCTCTCTTGTTGGGCTGCAGAGCCAAACCAGACAATTATGGAGATGCACATGAGAGACTCAATGATTCCTCTGAAGAACAGAATCAGCAGCTCTTTGGCCAGTTTGAGCTTCCTGAGTTGGCGCAGAAAGAACATTCTTTCTTCTGCTTTTTTGATGACGTTTTTGATGTTAGGTGTCCATTTGAGGAGCAAACAGAGAAGGCGGAAAGGAGCAGGAAAGGGGAATGTGAGGAGGGGAAAGGAAGGGGGAGGAAAAGCCAATTGCGCTGTGAATGAGAGAAGGGAGGAAAGAGGGAGTGGAGAAAAGGAAGAGGAGATTCAGGAACAGGACAGCCTCAGAGACCTCCAACATTTCATGGCCCTGAAGGAGAAAAAAATTCAACTTTGCCCATATCATTCAGGTAGTCCTCGACTTACGACCACACCAGAGCCCCAAATGTCTGTTGCTAAGTGAAGCGTTTGTTAAATGAGTTTTGTCCCCTTTTGTGACCTTCCTTGCCACAGTTGTTAAGTGAATCAGTGCAGTTAAGTTAGTCCCACGGTTGTTAAGTGAATCTGTTTTTTCCGATTGGCTTTGCTTGTCAGAAGGTCACAAAAAGGGGATCATGCAACCCCAGGACACTGCAACAGTCGTAAATACGAGTCAGTGGCCAAGCATCAGAATTTGGATCATGCGACCATTGTGGGATGCGTTGAGCAGAGGGTCGGGCTGGAAGGCCTTCATGATCCCGTCCAAGGGAAAGCTTTTGTGATTCTCTATATTTCGCAAAAGGAAATTTATTTCTCCTCTTTTCCCCCCGCATCTCACAGAGAGTAAAAGATTGTGACCAAACATTCACCTGCAAGGCATCTATCAACAGACAGTAGAAAATCAGCACAAGGCAGCAGCCAAGAGGAAGGATGGACCGTGGGAAACTCCTGGATCCCCCATCAGACACAAGAAGCACTCCAAAAAACCACAAAAAACCTCATGAATGCTCAGAGTGTGGGAAATCCTTTGCTCGCAGGTCCCTCCTTTTGACCCACAGGAAGGTCCATGTGGGAAGTGGATCCAGTCAAGGTTTGGAGAGCGAGAAATCTTTCTCTGGGAAAAACTCCAAAGATCTCAGGAACCCCCCAACACTAAAACCCTATAAATGTGTGGAATGTGACTTATGCTTTGGACTAAAGTCACACCTTCTTAGACATCAGAAAATCCACACTGGAGAGAAACCTTATCAATGTGTGGAATGTGGGGATTTTTTCCGTGAAAAAGCCCATCTCAGATACCACGAGAGGATTCACACAGGGGAGAAACCTTACAAGTGTTGGGAATGTGGGAAGAGCTTTTCTCGGAAGTCAAATCTTTCGTCCCATGAGAAGATCCATGAAGGAATAAAGCCTTACAAATGCTTTGAGTGTGGAAAATGTTTCACCCAGTGTTCAGGTCTTCAGAGTCATGTGAAAACACACACAGGGGAGAAAAACGAAAAGTGCCTCGAATGCGGGAAATATTTTCCCTCGAAATCAAGCCTGGTGCGACATCAGAGAATTCACACTGGAGAGAGACCCTTTGAATGCCCAGAATGTGGGAGACGATTTGTGTATTCTTATGAACTTCGGAGTCACCAGAAGAGGCACAAAAAGGAGAAACCGTATCAATGTGGGGAGTGTGGGAAAAGTTTTATTAAGGCAGGACTGCTTCAGATTCATCAGAGGGTCCACACAGGGGAGAAGCCGTACAAGTGTGGGGAGTGTGGGAAATGCTTCTCCAGAAAAGACCTCCTTGGAAGGCATCAGAGGGTCCACACAGGAGAGAAGCCATACAGATGCATAGAATGTGGGAAATCTTTTGCTCGAAATGAAAGCCTTTGGATCCATCATAAAACCCACACAGGGGAGAAGCCACATCAATGCAACGAATGTGGAAGATTTTATCCTACCTCATCAGCCCTTAGAGGTCATGAGAAAACTCACACAGGGGAAAAAAACCACAAATGTTTAGACTGTGGGAGACAATTTGCTAGGTCATCTGCCCTTAGAGTTCACAGCCGAATCCATACAGGAGAGAAACCTCACAAATGCTCAGAATGTGATAAATGTTTTTCTCGGAAATATACTCTTGTGATGCATCAGCGAATCCACACTGGAGAGAAACCGTATAAATGTCTGGAGTGTGGAAAACGTTTTGCCGGAACTTCAGCACTGCGCAAGCACTCCAGAAGTCATACATGAGAGTGACCTTACAAGTGTGCAGAGAGAAACAATTTCATTGCAAATCACTGTTAAAAATGCACCAGAAAGTCCGTAACAGAGATAAACCTGCTTAGTTGTGAACAATGTGGAAAACACTTTTTAAAAAAATGTCACATGTTATAATTCACCAGAAACTGAATTACCATATTTTTCGGAGTATAAGACGCACCTTTTTTTTTTTGATAATTTTTTTTTATTTTTTATTTTCAAAACAAACACAACACAAAGGATCTTCCTTCTTTATATACTGTAGAAAGTATATCAGTTATAAAAGACTTTCGTGCATCTCTTCCACAGTCATCAACCATAATTCATATTAACTCAAGTATTTTAACTCCGATATTTATACATGCTACCATCATCATACCTCCATTTTCATTTGACTATAATTGTTTAAACATCCATCATAAAATACACCAAAATTTAATACATAACCACATACTAGCATTTCATTTACTACTTCTGAAATCCTCCAATAGCACTGAATCCTTATGGCCTATTCTAGCTAAACATCCACAATATTTAGTAACAAAATTTTCTAATCCTCCTTTCCAAATCACTGTTTACAATTTACATCCAGTTTCCTTATGTTGTAACCATACAAACATACATAAATTCATACATACATACATATATATGGTGTTATGTTGTTATCATTATCCCTCCTTTATTTGACTATATTCTGTATCATAACATTTTCCCCTTTTCCCCCCTTTTGGGAAGCTCTTTAACTGATTGAATTACATTGATCAATTTCTGTGCCAGCAGAAACACCTACCTATCTACTGTATTTCTATCTCTATTTTTCTCTCTTTATCCCTCTACCTACCTACCTACCTACCTACCCTTTCCTACCTACCTATTGTATTTCTCTCTCTTTCTCTCTCTTTCTCTCTGTATCCCTCTACCTACCTACCTACACGCACTTCCCTACCTACCTACTGTATTTAACTCTATTTCTCTCTCTTTCTCCCTCCCTCCCTACCCTTTCCCTACCTACCTACTGTATTTCTCTCTCTCTCTCTCCCTATTTCTCTCTCTCTCTCTCTCTCTCTCTCCATCTACCTACCTACCTACTGTATTTCTCTCTCTTCCTCTCTCTCTATCCCTCTACCTACCCACCTACTCTCTCTCCCTACCTATCTACTGTATTTCTATCTATCTCTTTCTATTTCTCTCTCTCTATCCCTCTGCCTGCCTACCTACTCTATGTCTTTCTATTTCTCTCTGGAGGAGGGTCAGCCGTTGGTCGATGCGTCACCGTGGAGTTTGGATGCAGGGCGCCAGGGTGCCTGTTACTCTTGCAAAGGTGACATTGCACCTTCGCTGTGCACGTTTTGGCTATGTGCTCTGTGGAATCACAACACTTAAAGCAGATTTGGTACTCCCTGATTAGAGCTTTCCTCTCTTCCATGGGCTTCATTCTGAACTCTATACATTCGTTCAAAGGGTAGGAAGTTTCATGGAATGGACAGAATGGGACTTTGTTGTTGATGGTTTAATCGGAACTGCCCTTGGTAGGAGCACATCTGGCGTGCTCCTGGTGGAGTTGAAGACTTGGGTTTTGTAGGCTGACGCACTTTCCCTTGTGTCTAGTGTGGGACTGTTAATCGGTCCGTGGTTCGGAACACGTTTTTTGCTCCCTGGGGATCCTGGCCTTCTAAAACCTTGAGCTTGGGAATCAGTATACGTCATTGCTGGTGGACAAAATCTGCAACGACAGCAAAGGGGGGATCGATCTACCTACCTACTTTTTTTTTTTTTTTTAAAGCCTCTTCAAAACCTTGGTGCGTCTTATACTCCGAAAAATATGGTATATGTGTATATATATTGACAGAGAATTGGAAGTCTTTGATTTCTGACCATAAGTGGGAATGGATTTCTGATTATAAGTTGCTACAATCATAACCTGTACCCTGATATCCTTGTTATTTTTTACTAGCCCTTGTTAATGAATAGGGAGAACTGAAGATTTAGAGAGGAGAAAAATGGGTTGAGGGTGGAATGAAGATGCATCTTATTATTTTATTTAGTGATAAAGGATCGGTGTTGAATATGCTGGCTGAGGATGAAGAGGAAACATTTATTTTTCCTACTATCCTTTTGGGAGGGATTTTTTTCTTTTTTTCAGATTGTTTTTTCATATGTTCACGGACATACATACAGTATATTCACATACTGTACACAGTTATATTAAAGGTCTTTGATCGGCATATATAATTTATTAATAAAATTATTATTCAATGTAATGAAGAGTGTTTTTTAGAGCACGGACTGGACGGTCAAAAGAGTCAAGAAGGCAGTCAGATGGTGCCGTGCTCTGCAGTCAGAGTCTTGCTGCTTTCTAGCTTTATGTATGTTTCCCTTTAAAACAGCCGCCATCTTGGTTCTTTTGGCTCCCTCCTCCCTTGCTGGATACTTCCGACTTTGGGATTGAATGAAAAGGAGCAGATTTTCCATTAACTTTAGGAAAAATCTCTTGGCGATTCGGATGGAGCCCCTGCTCTTAAGGGCAGATGATGGGTGGCTGCCTAAATGTGCCTGACACGTTCGGGATTAATGGGACCCCACCTCACTTAGGACATTCAGGCCCCCTTGGCTTTTGCCCATATTGTTATGCTGCAGCCTGATTGTGCAGTTGTTGAATTTAATTTTTTTTCTCATTAATCTCTACTCCATAACCCCATAATGAGAAAAGAAACAGAATTTTAGAAATGTTGTCAAATGAAGTAAAAAAGAAAAAAAAACTGAAACGAGACATTGGCATAAGTATTCAGACCCTTCACTCAGTTACTTTCTTTTTTAAAAAAAATTTTTTATTACATAAACAACACATACACACAACAATGAAAAAAAAAAAAGAAAAAAAAAGAAAAAAGAAAAAAAACCATCATCACATACAGCATGTCGTTTGGTTACATGTGTTTTAACATTTATCATTCTTATACATTTATCATTTCATTTAATAGGTCATAATATATAGTTTGGGTTGCTTTGTTTACCATCCCTTCCTCCTGTTATAATGCCACCTTATTTTCCCTTTCTTTTCTCCCTCCCTTCTCTACTTTCTTCCTTCCTCCTCTCCTTTCCCTTCCTTCTTCCTGTACCTTTCTCCTACTCCTGCTCTTCCTCTTCCCCTTCCTACCCTCTTTCCTCCTCTTTGTCTCCTTTCCATCCTCCTCTCCTTACCTCTTTCTTTCCACCCTTTCTCCCTTCTCTACTTCCTTCCTTCCTCTTTTCCTTCCCCTTCCTTCTTCCCCTACCTCTCCTTTGCTCCTGCTCTTCCTCTTTCCCTTCCTATCCTCTCTCCTTCCTCTTTTCTCCCTTCCATCCTCCTTTCCCTTTCCTTTCTCCCTCCCTCCCTCCCTTCTCTACTTTCCTCCTTCCTCCTCTCCTTCCCCTTCCTTCTTCCCGTACCTTTCTCCTACTCCTGCTCTTCCTCTTCCCTTTTCTACCCTCTCTCCTCCTCTTTCTCTCCTTTCCATCCTCCTCTCCTTACCTCTTTCTTCCTTCCCCTGTCTTCCTCCTCTCTCCCTTTCTTTTTCTATTGTTGTTGGTGTATCTATTTTAAATCTCAGTTTATGTTTCCTTGGGATGGTATTTCCACAAACCCAAACATAATTTAATATCATTTCTTATTCCCTTACTATATTTCCCCCCACACACACACTTTGTATCTCTCTGTTATATATATATATATGTGTGTGTGTGTATGTGTATGTGTATATGTATATGTATATATATATATATGATTTTTACAACCCCCGCTATGCCCCAATGTGGGAGGAAGATCACTATTTCCATTCTCTGTCCTTCGGCTCATCACAAGAGGCCATCCAGGCAGAAACCCAATATTTTTACTGTTGCCTTTTTGTTACATTTTGTTGTATTTGTGCTGTAGTTTCTCAACTATAGCAGAACTATGTTCTGTAAACCATCAGAGGATTTTTCTAAAGAGGAGTGAGATTCGATACAGGAAGGTAATGTCACTGATGAAATGACAGGAACCTAAGGAAAGCGCAGCACCAGATTTCAGATGAGAAACATTACAGTAATTAATGCAGTGTTGTGTATCTCTCCTGCTCCACCAAGTGAGCAAAGTGGGCATAGGTTAAATATTAAACAACTAGGTTAAAATGCAGGTTCTTTTATTTTCCCTTTTGCACAGCCATCTGTTTATTACCCCGCAGAACTCTTTGCTCTTTTTAAGATTTCATTTTATCCATGAAATTTTATT